>NW_009599408.1:36439-40732 GCF_000690535.1 Cariama cristata | reverse complement strand
CCGTTCGGATCGGGAAGCGAGCGATCAAGTCAATAAAGTTATCTCCATAGGCGCCGAGAAATAAACGGGCTAAAAACAATAGGTCCTCATTTCTCAGTATCATCAAGAACTTAGCAGGGGGAAGGCAAAAAAAGTAAAATGAAAGGAAAAAAAGGAGCACCGGACCGAGCCTTTAAAATCAGTATGAAAATAATGCCAGCGGCATTGCAATATATAAAGCCATCTGTTCACGATTTCTCTCGCTTTTTATTACAAGGATCATAACAAATAGGAAAAACTGGTTCTTGAAGAGAAATCGGCATCAGACACTCGCTCTGATTAAATAAAATTAAAAAAGAAAAGACGGGGGGGGGAGAATAATATTAAGAAAACCTGTATGGAAAGGCGACAGAAGAAAAAAAATCATCCATAATATTTGGCTGTGCTGGAAACGCTGACTCCCTTCCTTTGGATTTGACCAGTGATGCAGCAGAAGCGCTCTCCCGCTCGCTCTCGCTCCCTCTCTTCTCTGAGACTGTTTAAGAACATTGGCTGGAAAATAATTTTCTTTTTTCAGTTTCTTCATCCATCGCGTCCAGTGCTTGGGAGAGATTAATATGTTCAACTGAGATGAAGTCTGGGTGGCTGCTGTATCCGAGCTGGGCTTTTGCTTTGGCTTGGGTTGGTTTTTTTTGGCTGCAAAACTGTCTGATGGCACAACTGCAACATAAAGGTTAAATATGGCACAGAAAAAAAAAAGGGAGGGGGGAGGAAGGATTAGAGGAAAGAAACTGATATAAATCAGTAGCGGTTCTTTTTAGCAAAGAGGTCCCGTCTTTGATCTCTGCTGGGTCTTACAGATCTGCCTTTTGGAGAGAGAGAGAAAGGAAGAGAGAGGGGAGGAGAGAAGAGAAGAAGGGGGAGAGATCTTTGGCTGGTGCAGAGTGAAAACCTCTTTCATCTACACTGAATTCTGGAGACTGGTTGGACTAGTAGCTCTGCAGCTCCAGCTTTCAGTGGGTGTGTTAAATATTATGAGCGAGCCATGATTCCTGCCTTCCTCACGTCATAGTTAGGAGATTGGCTAAATAAACGCTACAGTGATAGTAACAGGAAAACCTCAACCAAAAGCGTTTTTTTCCCTCTCCTCTCCTCCCTCCTTCCCACCCCCCTTTTCATTCTACTGCAGCTCCAGCTGGGGCAAGGAGAGGGCGTCTGTTCCACAAAGGTTTGCAAAATAAAAAAATTTAAAAATTAAAAAAAAAAGAAAAAGAGGTAGCAGAGAAAGGAATCTGCGCTAATAGCATTGCAAAGTATAAACGCGGTCTGTGTGCCCAGCCTGGGAGCAGCGATTCTGCTCTGTCATTGTCCGGGCCAGAGAGCGGCCGCCCGCCCACTCCCCTCGCTCCTAGCCCCTCGCCGGAGCAAGGTCAACACGGAAAGCTGTGTGCTCTGCTTCCTCAGGAGGAACAGTCTTTATTTTTAATCTGAGATCCTGTGGACTGTGATAATCCCTGAGTGTGCTACGGGGTAATCTGCCCTCTCTCCTGCTGCTGCTAGCTGCGCAGTTGGCTCTGTGGCTGGGTGGCCTAATGGCTAATGGAGTTTGTGGTCCCGAGGCCAGGGCAGCCTCCAAAGCCCAGTGAGCGCTGATGATGGTTGTCTAAGGTTGAGGGCAGTCTGGAGGAAGGGACAAACCACTCCAATGGTCTTCAAGTGATCAGGCAGGGATGCTCTGGGCTACTGATTTTGTTTTTGGGTGAGGGGTCCTGTGGATTTTCTGGTCATTAGCAAGGTTCAAACCATCATTGAGTGGGGCTGCAGTAGAAATGAGAAAGGTAATGTGCTTCTGGCTACCCAGCACCGCCTTTTCACAGAATCGTCTCAACACTGATCATGGTGGCCCATTTTTCCCTAGGTTAAGCAACATTAAAGTATTTCTTTTCCCCAAAAAGTATTTTTCCCCTCCTGGGCTCCAGGCAGCACTGTTCCCTCACTGGGCACTTCTGCAGAGCCTTATGTTCTGCACTCCCCTGGAGAACATCCATGCACTATTACAGCGTCAGCATGTTTTGCAGAAGGGAAGTCACTGCTTTTCCAATGGGAAAAAAAGATTGACCAAAAAAAGAGCTGAAAGAGCCATAATCCTATGGACTGCTCTGTACCTTTATGGAGGAACAAGACTTGCTGTCCTAGGAGAACCTTTTAGTAACAGGGTTCAGAGGTACAGCTCACTGTAGATGCAGCACTTTGATTCCCATGGAAGCTATTATGTCACCCTGGATCCTTCAAGTACAGGTGTACTTAATCATAGCAAAACATTTTGCCATGGAGCCAGAAGCAAGGCTTTCCATCTTTTTCCCACTTTTTCACCAAGATCAGCTCAGTCAAAGGGCATCTGGTCAGTTGACTATTGAGGGCAGTCACACTGGTTCCTTGTGTGCCATTGCCTCCCACCACTGCTCAACAGCAAGTCTGTACAATTCTGCTTGGGAAATTGAGTTTGGTTCATAAGTTAACTACCTCTCTATGCACTGAGCTAAATTTCAGCTTATTTTAACCTAGTTTAGCAAGTTGGTATTTTAGGTCCACTAGGAAGAGCCTTGCAGTTTTGATTCAACTGGGGAAACCACCGCTGCTGGAAGGGGTTATGATACGTGATGGGGGTGCAGCATGAATAATATATGGAAGACTATCTGTTTGGTTTTGGAGGTATTGTTTTGGGTTTTTTTGCCTGCCTGTGGCTGCAGCCTTTCTCCTGCTGAGCTCATGGTGCTGTCTCTTAGGGAAGTCAGCTGAGCTGGATTATCAATCAAGCCCAAGGAGACAAAAGGAGGCAGGTGGAAACTAGAGTTTGTGCCTCAGGGAGTGAAGTGATGGAGGAGAGCAGCTAAAGCCAGTGCTCCAGGAGGGGTGAGTGCAGGGTACACAGTTCCCTGTGTATCACTTGTATTCTCTTTGATGTGCCCTTTTTTTAAGGGGTTCTGAGTGAGCTGCTTGTAGCACCTCATATAAAGCTAGATAATATGTTATGTTGCCTGCTTTAGCATAGCACAATAGGGTTTGTAGGTTACAGGTTGTAGTCAAATGGATTTTTTTTTCTTAGTGTTTGACCTACTAAAGTTGAAGGCTATGGTATTAGATGGGGGTGAGCCTTAACAGGTATGATGAAGAGAAAGCTTCAAATTATGTAAATGAGTTCTTTAAGTTAAAGTTGTCTGAATATATCTATTACTTTGCAGTAACAGAACGTTGTGCCAAGCATGTTGGAACTCCATGTGCAAGAGTTACACAGTGAAAGTGAGATAAGATTTGAAATATAAGCAACTAAATGTAATTAATCACATGGTTTTCAAAAGGTGAAATAGCAGTATTGTGAATGAGTAACTGATTCCTTGAAACTACATTTTTCTGCTCTCATCAGTATGACCTTTGGTGCATATTGGCTATCTAGTTAAGTATGGTTTCATCTAAATTGTGTCTGCCTGTGAACTGAATCTCCCTAACTTTCTTCCATGAACTTTTTGTTTCTTGAGCCTTTCAAACATTTGAGTTTTATCTGAAGATGGGAGAGTTATGGATGTACCCTATTCTCTTCTGTAACTGAACTTTGTGGACAGATTTTGCCAGGACCCAAGTTCCCTAGAGATGTGAATAGAGGAGAGCTGTCTTACCTCTCTGCATTTCTTTCATCGCCTTGCTTCTCTTTTGTGGGATTTAAAAGAACTGAGTCTCACTTCTGCGAGATTATAGAAAAGCTCCCCCTAAAAGTATAGTGTAAATAGCACCCACATTCTAGTGAAGTCAAAATGTTGAAATGGCAAGTGTCACCAGCTGGAGAATCTCCTGTGATGATCTGCAATGGAGTTATGGCACTATTGGTCTGCAGGTAACTGCTCTGAGATGCCTGCCAAGGGCCACCTTACCCCGGTTTGCTAAATAAGCAACACCTGCTTTTAGCAAGTCTGATTAAAAGAAGACCCATGGAGTCTTTCAATGCACTGTTCTGAAGTACTCCTCATTCTCTGATGACTTAGGAAGAAGAGTGCTGGTAACCCAAATGTGAGCAATAAAGGAGGGCCATTTCTGCTGTGATCCTCTCTTGTACCTCCCATGGGTCACTTGGGTGGCTGCCATTCTTAGATGGACAAGAGGATGTCTCTTGGCTCTGGTGCCAGCCTTCCCAACCTACTCAGTCTTGGGAAATATCTTACAAACTGCTTAATTTGGGCTGCCTTCAGTGTGAAGTTGTCTGTTCCTGTTGACAGTCTGCAGGTATATTTTTCCTTAAATTGCCTGATAACTTTCAGGCTT
>NW_009599408.1:25339-36408 GCF_000690535.1 Cariama cristata | reverse complement strand
TCCCAGCAGGGGTGAGCAGATGCTGTTACTGAATCAGATTTTTCTTTTGTCTTCTTATTCAATGCAATAAAGCAAGCTTTAAAGGAAAATAACATCAGATAATTCTTTGTTTCTCAACTTCAGTATCTACAAATGCCTTTATCCATCAATGTGGTCATCTGAAGAAAGGCGCACTGGCTAGCTGGCAAACACTAGCAGAGAGTGAGCTTGTGGCTTTGCTTTAGGCTGCAGGGCAATGTCTAATTCTCTGTTTCCTGAGCTTTTCTTCCTCCATCCTGGAGACTGTTAATGATCAGTACCAGTAGTATATTACAGCCCCTCTGTGCCTTTAAGTTGTGCTGATTTGGTGAAGCAAGGGAATGAAGTCAAGACACATCCAGCTTTTCCATCTCTAGCACATCTCGACACAAGGATACCAGCCTCCTTGCTTTCCCATTGATCTTTCCTGTGAATAGGTGCAAGAATGATCTTGTTTTGGAGCTGCTGTGCCTTGGGTGTGAGTGAAGGGGCTCCTCCTGCCTCTCTAATCATCTGTTTGGGAACACATATTAAGTGATAATCTCATGTTTGCATTCCTGTTGGTGGCTCTGAGGCTGGCAGAGAACCTGGTGTTTGGGCCAGGCTGGAGATGGGAACCTGAATATCTGCTGGGTTGGGAAGGCAGAGATGACTTGTGGGCAGGAAGCCACTAAGATAAGTCAGGAGCTGGGCTGTGGGTCAGGATAGCCTGGAAATTGGGCAGCAGGTACAAGATAAGGAGCAGGCAGGCTCAGGGACCAGGTCTAAGGTCTACCAAGGCTATTGCAGCTTCCCAAGACAACCTCGTTGCTGGACAAGTGTGAGCTTGGTGTAGGAGACCTTTTGTGCTTCTGCTGGGATATGGGGAGTGTGTGGCCCACCCCCAGTAAGGAATGGTTCCCTTTTTCCTACTGCAAGGGAAGAAATGGGGATTTGTGTCCAGCCAGCTGAATTTCAACTCTACCTCCTTGTCTATGTCCTTTGATGTCCTGGCCCCTTCATTTTCAGTGCAAGTTTGGTGTTTGCATGCAAGTTACCTCCCTCTGGTTTCAAACATTTGCCTTCAAGACTTGGAGTTGATGGGAAAACAAAAATTTTTGGTAACTGCTGACTGTTGTTCAACCTTTTCAAACAAGCTTTTAACCACAGAACTTGTGTGCATAGAGCCATAGGGTCTTTGTAATAATGCTTGGTTTGGGTAGTTTCAGAACTTGGTTGTTAATTATTTTACTTTCCAAGGTCTTGGGCTCAGTAAGTAAATGTAAAATATTTCTCCTTATCTAAACCCTATGCCTTCCTATGGAATTCCAGTATGTGGCAAACAGCTTTTAATTTCTTCTGTGCTGTGTGTTGGACCAGTGTTACCCCTGTAATTGCTAGCATTATGTAAACAAGGAAATAATAAGTTCTTAATGGAATATTATGATGTTAAGAAGTTATTGCATACAGCTCATTTCAATAATTTCAGTGAAATCAAGTCCCTTACATCAACTCTTTATTTTTTTTGGCCACCAAATTAAAATGTTTCCTCTGTTTTCTTGGAATTATTTGAATGTTATTGGAAACTTCACATTAAATTACTACAGTCACAAGCCAAGACTGCTTTGGATCTAGCAGGCTTTTTAATTTGATGTTACAAATTAACACTAAGCACTTCTTTCTGCATGTTCTACCTTTGCTTTTATTTAATTATACCATCAAGAATTCAGGAGTGGTTATTGTCATATATCCTGGCATTTCTTCATTGTTTTGTGCATGAATTAATAGCTTATCTGCTGGTGAAATCTGTGTAGATGTTTATTTTCCCCATTTCTGTCTGCTTGCCTCACTGAGCAGCGACAATGGTCAATGTACGTGATAATGTATTCAGGTAAATAAATGAAGCATGGTTTTGGGTGAGTAAACATACCCAGCTATTATTTTCTGTTATAACGGTTTACAGTCTTCTGATGTAAAGCCTGAATGCAGCAGGGCAAACTGTAAGTCAGGCCTGATTGCACATTTTCAATCAACGTAATATTTTTTATTGTTACTTCTAATGGAAAAGTGGATTTTCCTTTCTGAAAACATCTATCTATGGTGCTGGAAGTCCTGAGGGCATCACATGCTTTGCATGGCCCCTGCAGTGGTGCTGCTTAGGGTGCTCTTTCTGCTCTCCATCTTTTCTCCCTCTGAAGATTCATGTGCTGACCCAATTTATTGGCGCTTTGCCTTATACACGCAGATCGCACTGGCAATCTAATGGGTACTGCATGTTAACCTCCCATACCATGAAAATAAGCTTCATTGCTAAGGAATATGCTTGATACTGGGCAGAAGGGAATTCCATAAGCTTGATTTGATAGTTAGCTTCTTGTTGGTGTATGAAGGATCAGTGATACCTGTTTGCAGTGGTGTGCTGATATTTCTTTTAAAAAAGCAAACTAACGTTGTCTTTGTTGCCTTCCACCCCAGAATTTTGTTAGATATGTGACATTTTTTGAACAAATCTTGACCAAATCTCCTCCCCCAAATCAAATGAGCAGTGTGGCTAGCCATTCCTTGCTGTAATGGTTTTACTAAGGTTGACTGGAGGGGCATGGAGCTGCAAGCCTGAGCTAAATAGTGGTGAAAGGAGGGACCTGTGATTGGCTTCCCCTGTTACCAGCAGAGCTGGCAGGTACTGTCAATGCATCACCAGCCTCAACTGATTTCAGAAAGCTAAAGCTTCCATCTTCAGCCTTTTGCTTTGAGTGTTCCCATTCTGTAATTTGGGATGATTTAATTCTGAATGATCCAAAAACCCAGGGACTGCTTGATAAACCTGTTGAAAGCAGAGGGGTCATTATTATATTAAGGCAATGAAATAGAAGGCTTTACCCTGCCTGTTTATTACTCCTCAGCTGTTGCTGCTGCAGATCAAGGGTTAGCTCCTCAACTGGTATCAACTGGCCTTGATTTCAATGAAATGCCATCTAATTATATCAGCTGAGGATCTGGTCCACAATGCTTAATTCTTCCATTGGCTGAAACAAAGAGCTGCCTGGCAATGCGAGAACAAAACCTGTTATTGTTGTTGCTAGAGCAATGTGATTGGCCTGAGGAGGGACCACATTTGTTCTAGTCATTCAAGTAGAGTGGTAATCCTGCATATAGCTATGTTATGGAGGGGCTGAAAAATTACCTTCTTCAGTGGTAGGATGTCATAAAGAAAATTAACTGTTAGGAGGTTGAGTTCTTCTCTGAAAATGATTATTTAAACCGAGTCAAAACAAATTATCTTGATGTGCATGACATAAGAGTATGCACTGCTTGAGTTATCATAATTTCATCTTCCTATAACAACTGATTCCTTTAAAAAGAGTTGTGATCAAATAAGCTGTATTCCTTATGGACTTTCTGAGTTCAGGTAATAGTGCATGAATCTTTTTAAAGTGTATAAAACATGGCTTGCTAAATTACACATAAAATCATTTTGCAGATTCTTTGAAACTGGAGCTACTTGATTTATGCCTGCAGAAATTGCATCCTGATGCTAAAACAAGATGTAGTTACACATGCACACAGGAAGACTTTGCATGCTGCAGCGTGCAGTTGCACACAAACCTGTTCGAATGCATACAAAGGCAGGAACGCATGAGCCCATGAACAGTTTAATTGTATACTGAAGAAGCTCTTCTGGGAGTTCTTTTTTTGTTGCTGTCTCATTTTGATTTGTATGGATGTTTTGACTTCTTAACTTGAGGTTTTTTTCCTCTTGGCAGGCTAAATTTTCAATCAGATAATTTTAAACCTGAGGAAGTAAGAGAGCAAACCACAAAGACATTTTAGGCATGCCACAGTCTGAAATAGAAATTAAAATACTAATAAAAAAACCCATGGGAGAGTCTTACAACTAAGCAGTGTAATCTAACAGAGGCTGCAAATTACTCTTCCCCCAGGAGACACCAGGACTTTCCCCAGCTTGGATGCTCCCTGGCTATGTGATGTGAGAAAGTTGCTTTAGTTCTGTTTCTTCATCTGATGGGAAGGATACCCTAGAGCATTTTGAGATCTATTAATAAAAGCCACTACAGGAAAGAGACAATGATGATATTTCAGGTCTAACTTCTTTGGAGAATAATTCAAACTCCTGACTTTAACCCTGCAAGAAACTCAGACTCTTGAGAATATTCTGAAGGTCTGAAACACTGGGACTTTGGGTGAATCCTTGAGTTACAAAACCCCTTGAACTTAGTAGCGTCCTTATGTATATAAGCAATCATGTATCCCTAAGGGACAGTGTGATGTGACTGGAAGTGCAAAGCACAGTGAGTGTCTATAATGACAGAGGTTTGTGAGAATTGCCTTGCACCTCCTCTTTTCCCTAGTCCCCTCTGTTTTCCTGCTCTCCCATGTTTTTGTTGCAACCTGACCTTAAAGTGTTTTCCTGAGCGCTGTTCAGACACAATCACAGATCTCCTTCTGGTGACTTGGTATTAAAGAGACCGAAAACTTTGACCTTGGAGGATTCCTGTGCAATAGTTGTTACTTTAAAAAAAAAAAAATAAATCCCTCTTCTCTCAGAAGTTGATGATGTTTTTGTTGTCTAATTAAGCCTTGCCATAAAACTCGCCGCAAGCTTAAAGGCATGTGAAAGGTGCTTGCAAAGGGTGCTCGAGTTTCCAGCAGCCCTTTTTCTTTCCCACCTCATGAATTGCTGCTTAGTAGATCATAGTGTAAATAAAATTTAAATATGTAGCCTCTGTGTTTCTAGTCCCTAACAGATATGTATTTTTAAAAATTTATTAGCTTGATGTGAGATTCTTTTCTAATGAATTGTCATTTGCCCTGTGGTTTGGGTATCTCCTTGCCTGATTCTGTCAGGGTATCCGGGTGCTGCTGTAACCCTGCCAAGGCAGCAGCTCTAATCCCAGCCTGCACAGTTCCTGCTACACACCCTTCAGATCTTAATTAAACCATTCTAGCCTGAGTTAAAGTGGGCCTAGGACTGGCTTGGCCTTTCCCTGATGAAGATGTGGGGAGTCCACTGTTGGTTTGCCAAGGGAGGTGGTGAGTCTCTCTGGTGTCTTGCTCCCTCCCTTTCCATCAGCAGGGTGGGGTTTCCTGGGACTATTCTGTTGTCAGTGATTTCCACTCTCTTGCTCCTAAATTTGTCTTCGTTTCCCTAAGGGGTTTTTCACACTGTCTCACTTTCTTGGGTTGTTCTATTGATATGTTGCAATAGTAAGCTCTAGTGATTAAATATGGTTATTTTGCATTTGTTGTTGAAGGTGGGAGGATGTGTGTAGCCCTCGTGGTAAAGCAGTGTGCTATTACAAGGCAGGGATGATACATAAGTATGGGAGTGTGTCAGGGTGCTGGGGGCAGGTTTGTTTTCTGGCTCTCTTCTTTCTTGTCAGGTCTTAGGCTTTTCCAAGGGATGGGTTCAAACACTTGAGACAGCTTAGGTGCCTGAGCTGGAAGCATAATTGCCCTAGACTCCCTTGTAAGTCAGACCTAATTGCCTTTAGGGTTGTCATTTAGTTGAGAGACCAACACAGATTTCCATATATAGGTTGGAGTAATAAGACTTGATTTATCTGCTCTGTCTCTTCAGAGGGGGAATGATTTGAGGCATGGCCTATCCTTTATTCTGTGTTTGTACAGTGCCTACAGCAAGAGAGCAGTGTCCTCGGGTGGAATACAGGTTAGAAGAAGGATGGGAATAATATATATACACAGTGTCTGTAATCCAGTGGTGAAAGCAGTTGCTCACTTACCTTCTCTGCTGGAAGATAAAAACTTTGGGCAATTGCCAAGAAATGTGTCAAGGTTATAACTCTCAGGCGGGCTGCAAACATGAATGTCAGACATGCAAAGTGAAAGTGGTTTCAAGTGCAGGCTTTTTCCTTCTCTGAATCTTTGAAGATTGAGGTAATTTAAGGAAAAAAAAAGTTTGCATGGAAACTTTTGAAACTGAAGGAGTGAGTATTAGTGTGTGCTTTGTTCTGTGTTCTTCACAGCTGATAGAAGTCACAGTGTAAATGGACCTAAATGCTGAGCGACCTTTGACAAAACCAAGTAGAAGACCTTTGTTGTCAGTAAGGGTGATTTTCTTTTTTTTTCTTTTCCCAAGCTAAGAAGTCTTTTTTCAGTGAAGTGATTCACTAGTTTTAACTGGAACTTTGAGATGGGGACATGGTGACAAGATAGAGATTGCAGTGAGTAACAAGGCTCAGTCAATTATTGACTAGTCCATCTCAGCACCTTTTTTCTTTGCTGACAAAATATCGTGACCTTTGTATACAGAGCTGAGCCTGCAGGAACCAAGGATTGACCATTCTGGGTGTCACTGAGAAACGAACATCTTCTTGTTATAAAGTGAATTGAATTCTCTCCTTGAAAACCTTTTCCTATTATCTTTTAGATTAGCATTCTGTACATGGCTGTCTGCTCTGATTTCTGTCCTTTCTCATAGGAAAACATGCAGAATAGGTGCAAACCAGTGCAGTAGCTGTTATCTTGTAAAATATTTCAGCAACTCAAGTAAAGCTAGCTAAAGCAGGGCTAGTGTAGCTCAGATCTCAGCTGGGACCCTTTAGACATGACCGTTATACATACGAATGTTAATATGGTGACTCATATAAACATGAATCCTCCTTCTAATGGCATATCTGCTATTTCTGCTGGAGCTAAGGGTTTCAAAAGCACAATGGGTTTGTTGTAACACTGGCTACAAAGCTCTGCTATGCTCACATCTTGCTGCGTGAAGGTGCATCTCCATCTCTCCTCTCCGACTGTCTTCAGATACAGATTGTGCCCTTCTAGCAGGTTAGTCAGGGCACAGGGACTGGACTTCTCTATGCCTTTTGCCTAGGTGTTACTCCTTTCAGCACTAATGTAACCAGAAACTTTAGAAAACAGCTAATGCTTGAGATCCCCAAAGGGGCAGTGCCATGCCCCTGGAGCTCCTTGCCTTGATGTGATGGTGAAGAGGCTGTTGCAGTTGGATCAGTTCCACTCAGCTTGAGGTGGCAGCAAAACCTGGCTGACCACCTTGATTGCTTACTAAAGTCAGCAGAAGCTCTGATCATGGATCTTCAGCTTGACAGTTTGATATTCAAGGACTGAACAGATTTAACTGAAAGGATGGTGGAGCCCTTGCACATGATGTCACCACTGGGAGCAGAGGTCCTGCCCAGCTCATGGTGAAGACCTTGTACATAACACTGTCAATGTAAGCAGAGGTCCTGCTCCATACACTAATAGTCAAGACTTTGGACTAAGTTCTGCAAGACCCACATTCATAATATTGGAGACATCATAATTTAAGGCCACAAAGAATGTTTTGCTTTTTATCCATAAGATCCTCTTTAGAATTCCAGTCTACAAATGGAAATGAGGTAGGTAAATCAAGTGCTAGGGGTAATAAAGTGAAAATTAAACTTAATATTTGTATTTAGTTAAGATGTGGAGTGATGTAATAAGGTTCCTGGTATCTGATTGCTTCTGTGCCACGGATAACAAATAAGCCAGCAAGAAAAACAAAAATTGCATGAAAAGCCAAGTAGCAGCAAATCCTAAAATGCTTCAAAGACAGCACACTGAAACTGGTAGGGTTTGAAAAAAAAAAAACACCACTTTTTCCAAAAGAAACATTAAAAGAATAAACATTAAAAGAAGAACAAAAGGAAATAGGGACAAATAAATTAAAGAACAAAATTATGTAGGAAAAGAACAAAATACCTTGTACAGAAGGACTGAAAATGAAGGACATGAAGAAATAACAGAACAAGGGAATAACAAAGACTAGGAGATTCATCTCTGAGTATCATTTGCGTAGGTGCTCGCAGTCCAATGTGAACACTTGTTTTATACTTCCGATTTTATTTTTTCACTTATTCTATTGTTCCTTAACCCAGAGAAGATAATTATAGGTTCCTATAGGTTCCTTCTAATAATAATTACAGGTAGGCTGTGCCTTGTGCCTCTAGTCTCTAGAGATGACACAGAAATAGCACTGTGGGTAGTCAAGAACTGCTTGGATGCTTTGCTTTGTACCACTGGTAGTGGCAGAAGTGGGCAGGGGGCTTGCAGAGGGCAGAGCACTAGTATATGCTTGAGTTTGGGTAGGACTTGGGGGTGTGCGTAACAGTAGGGTGAAGGGTGCATGAGGAGGAGGCTGCTTTCCCTAGGAAGTCTTTGATGAGGTCTGACAATGTGTGACGACTCCTGTCTACCAGCTATGGAGAGGTGCAGAAGAACATATGAAGGACCACTGCCATAAAGTCCATAGGGTTACTTTATGCACTAAGGAAGATGCTGTTTCCCAAACTCTTGGTATGTAGTTGGTACTTGAAAACTTGATGTGGAGATCAGCCTATAAATTAGGGGCAAAAGGTCCTGCTGTGCAGCTGCTCCAAACGTGCTCAGTGACAGCAGCACTGGGGTAAGGGGCAGGGCTTTCTGTGAGTGTATGGTGTGTAACAGATGCCCAAGCATGTGCCAGGGTAAACCCATTACAGAAGCGGCACAAAAGTCTCCGAACTTAATCACTCTATCTTCCACGTGTTTTTGTGTTTTAAACTGGTGGCAAAATGGGAGTGAAATGGCCAATGGATCTTGTGAGTCCAGCCAGACCCAAACTGTTTTCCTCGTAAAGGACTTTAAAGAAACCAGCTGAACCTCCCCCTCCATACTTGGTCTGGCATTTTGGTTTATTCTCAGAAGGGAGACATCAGCATTGCTGCAAAACAGTATGGGGGGGGGGGGGGGGTGGTAAGGATGCTGGAAGGCACTGAAATACAAATAGCCTTACCCCAGAGGGAAATATTGGCAGCTTGTATGCCCCTGTAGCCTCTTTTCTGCCATTAGAATTATAGAGGCTGTGTTCTGATGCAGCAGCTCTGCTCCTTCATTGCGGTGGCAGCAAGAAATGGGTGAAGGCTGCAAATGTGCTCCTGTTTGTACCCCTCAGTAAGTGCCATCTAAAGTAATTTAGTTCTTCACTTACTGGCACCTGACAGCCAGAAGGGCTGAGAAACAAACAGCAGAAAAGGAGAGCAGGAAGAAAAAGGGACTGAGGGTTAGAGAGGTGAGAGACACAGCAGTGGCAATCGCTCCTGAAGTCTTTTAGTAGAAAGGTCTGTGGAAAATTATTTTCTCCTTTTCTTTGCTCTCCAGACCCCAATGTTCAAAGGGCAGACGGTGACTCCAATTGCTGCCAGCAGATCCTCCAAAAGTGCTGTTCTTTCAACTTGGGCAGGCTAATGCCAGTAGTGGGAAAACTTGCCCTGGGTGCTGAATATGCACATTTGCATTCTTGAAACCCAAGCTGAACTTTTATTCAGTCTTTCTGAGTCATGATTCCAAAAAAAAAAAAACAGGAATCAGAGTTGTGGAGAAAAGCAAAAGAAACAGCTTTCTGGCACAAACATATGCAAGCCATATTTCTCCAACAATAATTTCCCATGGAAGCTTAACCTCTGAAGGACACTAAAGTTAAATTGAACTGTAGATTTTGTGACATAAGATGGTATTGTCAGTCTGGCAAGTCTGACAGCCATAGAGCAGTAACACAATATGAAAGAAATAGTACACCCATATATAATGCAAAAAAAACCCACCATGCCAAACCCACAAACAAGGAGCTCTTCCCAGAGTCCTCATTAATGCTGCCATCCTTGTGTGACTATGGCCATGTCATTTAATTTCATTGCGTCATCTGAAAATGGGTGTGAAATTAGTACCATATGCAGCTGCAATATAAAGGCCAGGGGAATAAATCATTGAGAGAAGATCACGTTGTCCTTAAAGAGGAAAAATTTGAGACTGTGCACATCTGAAACAACTGTACTTTCTCATCTGCCCCGTGGATGACTGGGCACATGGTGAGTGCTTGCCCCGCTTGGGGTGAGGGAACCCGAAGGCATCTCTGCATTGTGGTCTGCCATGGAAGGTAGGTGAGCCTTGTGACTCACCCTGTTGAGGACTGGCCCCTAATGGCAATGGGCTGGGACCTACACGTGCTAGGGGCTGACTGTGGCTGGGATGGTCTAGCCAGCCAGATGTGCCGTTGCTAATAATAATAGGAATTGCCTTACGAGCGAAGCTCTATCTGGGTCACTTGCATAAGCTGCGGGGTATTGGCCTGTCGTCTTCTGGACAGGTTATGTAATCGCATCAGAAATCAAATATACAATTTGGATTTCACCTTTTTCTGAACATCTGGCTGTCTGTATTTCAGGCCTGCTGATTTTATAAGTATCGTGGTTAGAAATAGGTCTCTGTGCATGCAGGCATGGAAAACAAATGCTGAAAGGTTGCCAAGAGCATGATCTTGGAATTAATTTTCAAATTCAAGTGAATGTCTTTATATTTTCTCCACTCAGCTCAATGTTTCAGTAAGAGCAGGGCTGTGGTGTGTTGACCATTCTAGCCTTAATACAGTGCTTATTTGAAAGAGTTCCTCTTTTCTCTAATGCTGCGTTGCCACCTTTGAAATCAGCAGAGGAGGGCACTGGAGCCTTCCAAAGAGTCAGGATGTGACCTGAAACTGGTGGCATCTACAAAAGGAGTCGAATCGACTTCAGCAGGCTTTGGAGCGAGCTCGTAAAAGGCTGCTGGCAAGGCACTCTGTGGTGCCCTTTTAATTTCCTCCCTTTGCTGGTCTCAAATAGTCTGAACCTACTGACCTTTGGTGCATGCGGATCGTCTTCTGTCTTTCACCAGGGAAGCAAAACTCAGGACAAGTTTTGCTGGAGAATTGTCAGAGAAGTGATTGCAGCTTTTAATTTGCTTGACTTACTGGCTGAGGTCCATGTTGGCAGATATTTCAGTAGCTCATTGTTGTTGGAGGCTTTTCTGAATGTGTGTTCTTTAAAGCTATATTCAAGGTATCTGGTACACCCTGATCTGTGTCCCTTCTACAGCCAGCTTCAGGATCCCCTTCTCAAGTAAGTGAAGTCAATGGGATTATATGTCGCAGCAGCATGTAAACATTAAGAACAAGGCCATGAAACCTTTCTTTGTTTTTAAGCCCAGGAACTTCAAAGAAATGAGAAGATAAATATGATCTGTTCTGTCAAAGC
>NW_009599408.1:0-25322 GCF_000690535.1 Cariama cristata | reverse complement strand
CCCGCCCCAGCATTTTTATCTGCATTTCTAATTATCGTAGCAGATAATAAAAATAATACATGCACCCATGCACATAAAACAGCATTATTTTGTGCTTAGTCCATGTGTTTCATGTAAAAATCTGGATGACAGCCAGATCAGTAAATGACTCTGATTTTTAATGGAAATAAAAAACACAACAGATGTACTGTATACTGAAAAGAGTTGAAAATAACTGTTTGCAATCTTTATGCTTGCCTTTAAACAAAATGCATAATATACAGAGCAGTTGTTGTTTAGCATATGGAGACTTTAACATTAATAATTGCCTCTGCTATTTCTGAGAGTTTGCCAGGTTTATACAGAGGGGCCTCGAAGTTAATGACAAGTTTCATAGATAGGATTTCTGCTAATATTTCAAGCATTCTTTCCATGTTCAAGCCCTCTGACTGCTGTGAGCTGTGAAAATCTTTATGACCACTTGCATGTTACAGTAACTTTTGTGAAAAGATGTGTAAATGGCTAATAGAAGTTAGTTCTCATCCCTGCCCTGCTGGGGAGCTGGGTATTTTTATTTGGCTTGTGCCTGGGTAAATTGAGAATTTAATTCTGGGTTATACAGCAAATTTTTAATGCTGGTGCCTCTTTCTTATGACTGCTACCAATTCTTTCTGATTACAAATCAGAATAACTAGTTCAGCATTATATGGAGGATTGACTGCATCTGGCAAAACTGGATTAATTCCAACATGCTGCATAACTCCAGACTGACTACAA
This sequence comes from Cariama cristata, assembly GCF_000690535.1. Lineage (NCBI taxonomy): Eukaryota > Metazoa > Chordata > Aves > Cariamiformes > Cariamidae > Cariama > Cariama cristata. Next base: position 24,566 of record NW_009599408.1, on the reverse strand, counting down.
TCCTTGTGAGAAAAGAATTTGTCTGTAAGAGTTAATTTAAGTGCTACCCCAATGTGTACATCTTTCAATGTGCTTGGCCTCATTGCAGCTGTCAAATGACTAGGGAGCCTTTATGTAAATTGTTTTGACAATACACATTTGTAAGCTGGTGTAAAGAAAACACTTTCTTCATTTATGAATGTTATCTAGTGGAAGAGCTTCATCTCCACATCACACTTGTGCTTTAATATAGAGTTTTAAATAGTCTTCATGCAAGATACTCTGGGTATGCTCAGAAATAAGTTTTAGGGAACAGTTAACCAAACTATCTGGAAGGTTGATATTTTTTAAGAGGAATTTTAACTATTTCTGCCAACTTCCATACAGTACCTTTTTGATTCAATATGTTGCTCTTGTTTAAAAAAGAACTTGTTTTCTTAGTGCTAAAAAAAGACCATTGAAACACCATGAGACTGTAGTGATGAGTTATGCTGGAGAAACCGATATTATATCTTTCATCATTTGTCTGGTGTCCTTGCCAAACTTCTAATTTAGCAGTGCATGGTAGTACGCTGAAGTGAGTCATGAATTCTTCAGTATAATTACCACACAGTGCAAAACCGAGGCTACGGAAGTCTGAACCTTTTCCTGTCTGTCATTTTTTCCCTTCTACTTGCTTTTCCAATACCATATGCTTTGCAGGAAAGCTGTGCATTGCATCACAGCTTTAACCTTGTTCTGAGCAGATATGGTAAAAAGCTGTATTTTGAGTTAATAACTAGTACTTTTGTGGGAGAGGTATTAAAGAAAACTGTTTGGATTATTTTTGCAGCTAGGGTGTGTGTTTTAAGGAAAACACCCTGGTAGAGACAGCCACTGTAGAGTTGTAGGACTTTATATGAGATCTGAGTCAATGCTGAGAGATAGTCTTGTTGACATTTTAAAACTAGTTTTTCCTTGAATTGCTTTTTATATCCTTATATTTGTCTTGCCTATACAATTTGGAAAGTGATCCTTACACATGAGGTAGTTGCAAAGGGCAATTAGAAAACTCACGCATTCGTTCAGGGTCTGAGCCCATGAATAACTCAATTGTAGAAGGGTCCTGATGACTTTGTGTATTATCAGTGAGATGTGAAAGTGCACATGCGGTCTGGAGTTTCAAAATTGCTACTGTATCCAAATTCACGTGCATTTAAGTGTGTTCTTCGAGGATCACTAATTTTTACCTGTTATATAAGTGCATTCAAGGGCTCAGATTCTAAAAGGTCATTACAAAAGACAAATTCTTTACAAAGTTGCTAACAAGTGAAGTCTTGCGTCAGGAAAAAGCTGTTTCAAGTCGTTTTTGAAATATCGCATCTTCCAAGTTGCTGCACATGACTGTTACTTTCAACAGGAATCTGGTGTGGGTAAGAACTTAGAAATTCAACACATTCTCTAATACAGGAGAAACCTATGTTTCTTCAGGCTGTGCAAGAAGAATCTGGTTTGCAAACGTACTAATTTAAATGTGTTGATATGTTAAATATTACCTCTGTATTTGAATTATTCCTGCCTCCCTGTCTGTGTTAATGGATGATTGCAGCACCGGTTCTACCAGAGCATAAAGGGTTGAGGTGCTACAGATCTGGAGGGTTTCACTTCCTTCAGCTGCTGTGAGGATGGTCGATGTTCAGTGGCATCTCATTTCTAGGTGTTGTGAAAAACTGCTTCCTGAGCTCTTAACTGCATAAATTCACTTCCTGCAGAAGGCACAGGAAAATGTGGTTGCACTTCTGAAGGCATAGTTACATTTTGAGAGCTACGTAGAGAAATACTGCCATTACAAGGTCCAGCTAAATGACCCTACTCACCTCCTTCTTAATATTTCCCTATTTGATAGAGAAATGTGCCTTTCTGACATAGGTTTATTCAGCAGCTGTAGGTGAAAGATGATTATTTTCTAACTGTGAACATGGGGAAAAAAACAGTGACAAAAGATATTACAAACTCCCCTTGCACTTCTGGGAACTTCTTCCCCTCTCTCCCAAATACTGTTTTGGTTGCCATATCTTGATTCTGGCTTGTGGCTCAGCCCTGCACTTGTCTCATGCTTGGATAAAGACAATTAAAGGGCTGGCCAATGTGAGTGGGGCTGTAGAGATGCAAGAATGCTCACATTTGACTGTCACCGTGCTCTACCCACACTACTAACAAAGCTCTCAACCACTCTTTTTCAGTAATTGCATTAACTAAGCTCAGTCTGACAAATTCCCAGATGTGTCATTTCTTTCCTTTTCATAACTGTGTTTGTAGGAATACACTGTGGTGAGAAGTTATTTCTACATCCATGCTGAATTAGATGTCTTGCCATTTTTCTTTTTCTGAAATGGACTGTTTCAGAACTGCAATGTTGCTGTTGTAGTCTCACTTCTATATAAGCTCCTACCTAAGGTAGTGGGTCACTGTGTACATACTATTCCTTTGCTTGGAAGCTGAATAATAAGTTTGTTACCTAAGCAGCATTGTTCTTCAGGCTCTGGAGATGTTAGACCTGTCCATTATGTGATCTGCTCTCTTCAGTTGCTGCAGCATCACTAGCGTTTCTCTTGATTAATTTTTTTGTAGTTCCACAGATGCATGAAGAGTTTCAAAGCATGAGTAAAAACACTTTCTAAAGGAGTCCACAGCCTAAGCATGAGTTTACATCAGGAGGAGATAACAGAACATACTTGGTATGAAAGACAATATAATTATGTGAGAAGCTAGTATATTCATCTGGGACGGGTGAGCTAATCGATTGTTTCGATGAGAGCATGTTGGAAGGAAAACTTAGACAAGAGTTGCTGAGCAAGGGCTTATACCAGAGATGAGGCACGGTGGATCAAAACCAACAGGACACTTCAGGGACTGGGACAGCATGAACAAATGCTGTCCTACTCACTGTGATTATAATTGCCTTAGAGATGAGTTCAGTCTGAATGCTGCATTACTTTGATTTTTGTCAATTAAAGTCTGACGCAATTAGATTAAGCCCTTGCTCTGTGTACTTGACACTGCAAGATGCTGAGGAGACTGGCCCTGCTCCAACAAAGCACTTAAGTGATTCCATTATCTTAAATGGCACTACCTGTGTGCTTAAAATTAAGCACGCACTTAAGTGCTTTTCTGGGTTGATGCCAGTGCATGCAATGGATGACAAGATCAGATTTGTAGTGATCACCAGAGTCTTGCTTTGGTTTTTGCATGCAGGAAGTCTGTATGGTTTCATTTATTGCCTCTTTAGGTCTGCTCTTCAAGTTGTGATTTTGATAAAAATAAGTGGTGACACTGAATAAATGGCCCCCAAGAAGTGCTTCTCTCACAGAATTTTTACAATGCACACTATCAGAAACTGTTCACCCAGAGTAATGCTGAACTGAGCCACTCCAGTTAACAACACTAAAGTGTTTGAGGCAGTTAAATACAGAGACTGATGCCTTGTAACCTGTGCATGTTGTTTGGGAGCAGATGAAGAATATGATTTGAAATGGCTGATATTCTTGACTGAATGAAGGCTGTATAGCCAGATGCCTAATGACATTCTTGGATTAAGTGGAGCTATAGTCTGTATATAATTGTTGTAAAGCTATATCATAAAATACTATAATTATTATTACTTGGTTTATATACTGTTCTTAAAAACCCCAAAGGCATTGTTAATTCAGAAGCACATCCACAAAGTCTGGAAAGTTAGAGGTTGTACAGGTGCAAGAGTCTACAGAGAAATTTGAAACGATTTACCCTAAATTAAAGAAAATGGTCTTGGAAGGGACCTCAGGAGGTCATTTAGTTCGTCTGTCTCTTTAAAGCACCAGCACTATATATTCCCCAGTTTCCCTAAGCTATCTGTTCCAAGGCATAACAGTCTTTACCATTAGAAAGTATTTCCTGATGTCCAAATTTAATTTTCCTAGCTGTTATTTTATCTCATTATTTCTTGTGTAACCTACCATGCACATGAAGAATAGATTATTCCCTTCCCATCTGCGGCATCCTCTTACAGCAGTCTCAGGGCAGCGTTGAGCTACTGTTCCTCCATGTGAGACTCCCTTACTACATATTTTTTGCACATTTTCCGCATTTCCATCATTTCCATCCCTCTAGGATCTTGCTCTGGACAACCGCCTGTGAGAGACTAAGAAGGGAGAAGGCACTATGTTCCTGGGGTTTTAGTCAGCAAGAAAGTCTGGTGGGTAGAAAAAATTCTGCGTCTCTGCCTTGCCGTATCCCATCAGAGGGTATCAGAGTGTGAAGTCCCAGTACACAAGCCTTTGTGTGTGACTTTGAGGTGACTTCTTTATGAAAGAAACATTTAATTCTCAAACTTCTAAATTCATTTGCTTAGCAGTAAGTGATACAGGAGACAAAGCTGTGGTCAGATGTACCTATTGCTGAAAGGTCTGTGTTTTCCCTGAGAAGCCGGGTGGTGGATTTGAATCCTTGCTCTTTCTATGTGACTGCTGACTCACTGCTCACAAAGGAGTCTCAGTTCTGATGCTGAATTTTGGTTCTTGTTGGGCAGCAGACAAAAGGTTAAGACCGATGCAGTTTACAAGCCACATTGCAATTTCTTCAAACCTTGGCTGGTCAACCCTTCAGGAGAGACCTGAAACTGTAAGAGCGGTATAAAACAGGAAAAGAGAAGGGAAGCAGCTCCTGAAAGTCCTCTGCACTGCTTTAGCTCAAATCCAAGGAAGCCCATTTGAGGCTTGGGATGTTTCAGTTGCATTCCAGTGATAGATTTTTATTTTTCTATTAAAGATCAGGGTTTTTAATAGCTTGGCACACTTGATAGCCCTATCTCAGCATTTGGGCACACTTTAGGTGCAGAGTATTCCCCGATGGCTCTACCAGTATTAAAAAGAACTTTTTTCCAGGAATATCTCTGAGGACGGCTTGGGAACATCAGGAATTCAGAAGGCAGCTCTTGCATTGCACACTTTTACTGAGCAACCCTTTCCTACATATGCATGTGAACTGCTTTTTTTATTATTCCCGAAGCACCTCAGGAAACTTCTGCAATGCACAGCCCTGCCTTCCTTGCAGCTTTAATAATGCTCTTGTGTTGACAGATGATACTCACATGGGTGCAAAGCTGGTTATATTTACACTCTCCCAGAAGGCTCGGTGCAGTTGTCACAACTTGTCAGTGGTCAGGACCAAACAGTTTGTGGTTGGTGTAAAGTTATTTTTTTCTGTTACAGAATTTGGCATATTTAAAAAGGAATTGGATGACTGTGATTATTAAGATGTAATCAAATGCATTAAGGCAACTACTTCCTTCACTGTTAATAATGAGAAACCTGGCAATATAATCTTCCCTTCATTCTCTTGTTTCAGTTTTGTGGTGAGAAATGAAAGCAATTGGGAGCTCCAGGAGTCTTTTTGCACTGAGTATTTTTGTTGTTATAAAAATCATAACATAAGTACTTCTGCCATGTAATCTTAGTTAAAAATTTTCCTGGAGAAAATCTCTCCTTTATCATAGCTCCTAACTGTTCCCATAAATGAGAATTAAGTTCTTAATTCATTGAGGTACTTTGGAAAACTCTCCCTTAAACCTCGCTTGCAATATGTACGTTTCCTTCTTGGGTAGTCTACTTCATTTTTAGTTTCCTATATGGTATATTTATTTGTTTACTAAAGCTTATATAATTTATTTTAAATCCTCCCTAAGAGTTAGAGATTAGGAAATTATGGGTTATAGCAATAATTTTAGATCATGTTTGATATCTTAAATACTTTCCCACTACAGCAGGTTAAATAGTCACCAGCCTTTACCTTATAAAACCTCATTTAAACTTAATACTCAAAGATAAATGTTGTAGAAATTACCATTTAACACTTGTTTGACATGGGCTTACATTGTTTTCTCAACTGAGGAAAAGGAGGGAAACAGTTGAAATGGTTGAATTCCATTATCTTTGATTCTGCTATCTTTTAAAACTGATGAACTTTTCACAGTTTGTCTAATGACTCCCTTGAGTTTAACTTTTGTAATTATACCATTTAATTTTTCATCTATCTCTTAAATCAATTTATATTGTAGATTCAAGACAATTTCTTCGTATTCTAGATTAAGCACTCTCTTCCCACTAGAACCTGGAGTTCTAATTAGACCTCCAAGGTTGAGGTCTTCTGACGTGCTTTGCCAATGCTGGTCTTAGAGTGATGTAGCTGTAGTAACACAGACTGGCAATTTCCATTGGGAGATCTCAAAGGTAATTCAGTCAAGTAGCGGAATATTCTTATTCTCACTCTCCAAAGTGATAAAGCGAACAAAATGGAGGTGAAATGATGTGTGCAAGATAAGAGGTAATCCACAAGTCCTCATCATGAATGGCAAGACCCCGTTCATTTCAGTGGTTTTGGAGCTAGTCTTCTGAGTTGAGGCAAATAAGACTCAGTGGATATATCTTCAGAGTCAGTGCAGGATGTGTACAAACCTTTTTTCTCTAGCTTAATTTGCTCTTCATGCTGCTTATGTGCGTGCAGGTGCTCAACCAGGCAAGGTGAGCTTGTTTGAAGGAGAGACCCACCTTCTATGTTCTGGGTGAATGAGATCTGAGTCTTGCCTTTCCTTCCTTACTCTTCTAGTTGGTTAGGAAGAGAAGAATGAAGAGGAATCTGGAGCTTTGAGGTGTTTTGGGTTTTGACCTCTGAAACAACTAATCCAATGAATCATAGCTGAAAATGAGGGAATAAGAGTTTTATGATTGAGCAACATGGGAGGGAAATTCAGGTGATCAAGTGAATGGCAGTTTCTTCAAATCAGACTTTTCCCTGACTTCAGTGAAATCCTGGATTGGGGCTGCACAATGATGTATTTTCAAAAACACATATAAAAATGGTTTGTTGGGAATTGGACCTGCACATGACTAACCCCTCTTCACTTCATGTCACAAGGCAACTGTGAAATCCAGTTCTATGACCGAGAAGTCTAAAATAAGAGATTTTGATTGTCTCATGGAGCCCTACAATCCATGAAACCAAGATTAAGAATATCTTGTGCTACACTGCTAGGGATGTGAATGACTTTGCTAGCAGATTAAGTCACTTCATGGTGTTTACTATCAGTTAGTTGCATCTACACTCTTAAGGGAGCTTCACTTCTAGCCAGGAAGTGTCTTCAGAAACATGAATGGGACCTGAAAGTTGTGTCATGGGAATAAAATTCTGGTTCACTAAGTGGTAGATATCCCAGCTTTTGAATCCTGTTTTCCTGAGAGCTCATGTGCCCTGGCAGAGCTCTGAGGTGCCCTAGTGGGTTAGCCCTGAATCTTCCCACGAACATGAGAATAATTGCCCTCAGCACCTTTTCTGCTTTGTCTCTCAAGGCAGAAGTCTTTCCTCCTGACTGCTTGGGGTGATGAGGCTTGCAAGCACAGGGCAAAAGAAGTTTTATAGCACCTGCTTTTTTGACTGTTATTTCCCAGTTGCCTCCGGGTAAATGTTGTAGAGACAGTGGAAAGACCTGGAAAAATATGGATTATGAAGACAACTTCTAGAGATTACTGAAGTGATCTTTGGTTAAGGCTGCTGAACTAGACTTCAGGGCGAATACATGAAGCAAGTTTGAGCTAGTGTAGCTGTGAGATGTTTGCCTTAATGCTGTCAAACTGCTGTAAAAGCTGCTTTTAGGCTGAATGAGGGAAGTCCTTGAGATACAACCAGGCCTCTACTTCTGTGCTGCTTTTAGCTTGCTGTGTGCCATCCCTGGCAAGGAATTCTCATGGCACCTCTGCCAAAGCAAAGGCTTATAACCCTTAGGAATACACTCTGTATTTCAGTGCTTTTACGGGCTCTAAGTTTCTTCTCATTGGTTTATTTTCTCGTTCTAGGGAGGTGAGAGCATGGTTTTTAGTCCTCCAACAGGAGCACCCCACCTGTGTGCATAGCACACAATATGCTAAAGCCCTTCATTCAAGGACAAACAAATGTCTTCCCTGTGGCACATTGCTTCAGACCTGTGTGCCGAGTGTGCCCAAAGCTGCCAGCATCTCTTTTTTGAAATGCTGAGCTCCTGTTAGCCTGGGGAAGAGCCCTGACTTCTCACACTAATCCTTCCTGAGGTAATGCCATGCTTAAAAAGAAACACATGGAAATAGACCTGTTCCCAGCAGCTCCCTTGCTGCTGCCTTTCCACTGGTGCCAAGTTCATAGTGGCAGGGAGACCTTGCTCATCTCCCTGCATGGCACTGTTATCTTGACAGCTTTACACAAACAGGAGGGATCCTCCAAGCAAATCATCTGTGTTTCCAGTGATAAATCATGTGATCCAGCTTCACCTTCTAGCAACCGGTAGGTCTGGAAACAAGTTGGCTGGTCCTTGAGATAAAAAAAATCCCTCTCTGCATAATGCCCTGTGGCAGAGGCCCCCACACAGGGGTGGGGGATGCTTTTGCCTCCAGCTTCCTGCTCCCCAGCTCACACAGATCATGTCACCACAGAGCTGTGACTCCTGATGTGGTTTTCTGCCCCTCATGAGTTGAGAGAACCTCCCCTCATGTTTCCTTTCCAGTCCTTCCCAGGTTAGTGCTGTTGCATCTTCCCTGCCAGACAAGTATCACTCTCAGATCTCTGGTTTGGTCCTAGCCTCTGCTGTGGCTGACTCTGCTTTACCATCCACAGGCCCTTGATGCCACTCTAGAGATGTGGTGGGAATTACAAAGGGATCTTTTTTTAGAAGAGGGCATCATAACTGTGCCCTACAAGAGAAGGAAAAAGTGACGTAGACTCTAAGTCTGTATGACTTGATTCCCGTGTTTGGTGTCCAGTGTACGGAAGAGCTTTCTTAGAACATAGGGACAAGATCATCTTATCAGGGCTGTACAGAAGTCATGTCCTCCTTTCAATGCTGGACTAGGGGGACAGACTGTGCCCAGACTTATTCCCCTTTAACGCTTTTTTTTTCCTTCTCCCAAAAACCTCAAAACTGGCAGCTATGCCTCTGATAGAGGGGCAAAAGAAAAGTGCTTTTTATTAATTGTTGCACAGAAAATCAGGAGCAGCACTGCGAGGATGAATTTATCTTCCAGCTCTTTGGCTTGTACTTTAGTCATACTCTGTCAACCAGACAATGCTCATCACTTTTTATATAAAGCCCTTCCAAAGAATATACAAGTAAGGAGAATACATGTATAATGAAATAACAATTCTTGGCACTTCCTACAGAAGCAGCCGAACATTCAGCTGTGATCAGTTTTATTAAGAGGAGAAACTGCTAGAAACAATACTGGCCCAAATAATTGATGAGAGAAGAATTTGATCTCTGGCTGGTGGCAGTAATAAATTTCTCTTGTCGGCTCAGTTCATTTACTGCAGGTAGGAGCCCTGTGCAATGATTAAAAAAGCAAAATATTTTAGGCACAACAGAATGTAACAATTCTTCCAGTGAACTGGACAAAAATAGCTCTACGGGTAGATAAATGGAAGAGGAGGTGCTTTTATTTGAAGTATGTATTAACTTAGGGAGCAGTTATTTTTGTTCCTCATCCCTTGCAGGTGACAGTGAAGCAAAATGATATTTTGGGGACTATTGCCTTGTACAGACTATGTCCAGCCTTTTCATTAGCACCTTGGGAGCTGAAACAGGGCGAAGGAGATGCCTTTCCTTGGTGTGATTGCTGGGCAGGAATATTTGGGAGATGCTAGGGCAGGAGGAGAGGGAATGTTGCAGCAGAGCAGAGGAGGGAAAGCTCATGAACACTTATATTTTGGTTTACTTTAACTATGGGTGGTGTTTGTGACCTGGATCTCCTCCCTCCCAGCATGTAGGGCTGGTTAGCCACTGAAGGGCGGATGTGGGGAGCAGATGAGGCGTGGAAAGGGCCCTGCACAGAGGGGGCAATGCCCAATGGGTGCCCACATGGCCCTGTCTCTTGTGTTTACTCCTGTCATAATGTAAAAGCATATCAATCCTCTACTCCAAACATAAAGTTGCTTTTTGTGAGGACATTTGAGTAGCCTGGGTTGCAGTCACTCATTTTAAAGAATACTAGACCCAGGTTGAGAAAGCCACACTGGGGCCAGAGACAGCAGCAGTTACTCATAACTCACTCAATCTGTGCAAGAAAATGAGGAAATAACAACATTGTCCTAAGAAACAGTTATGTTTAATGTATCATTAATGTTTTGTGAATGTTGATAATTCTTTTTATATAATTCAGCATGCTGGGCTCTTCCATCCCTGGAGTTCTTTCCAGATGGGATAGCGAATGCAAGAGAAAGCAAGCTGTCACAGCCATCAGCATGTTGTTAGAGTTAATGCAGGAGTTGTCAAATGACGCCTGTTTGCTTCTGAAAAGCTCTGTATTAACACGAGGCTGCAAAACTGTAACATTTATCACCAGTGAGTATTATCTGAAAAGATCATTTAGTATCTGTCAAGGCTGCTGTAACACTTTTTGGCCAAAGAATTTAAGTGGGAAGATGTGTGTGCGGGCCTGCACTTCTGATTAATTGTAATCTCGCATAATGCACTCCTCAGCTTGACACTTTTAAAGTAAGGGTAGGTTGGTTGATTCCTGAAATTAATTATAATTCAGATTTTGGAGTGTGAAAAATGGATAGGGAGCTTTCTATAAACCCTTTAGACACAGCTAGAATTTGGACTGATTTATTATGTGCTTCTACTATGCTCTGCTGCTCATGTCATGAAATCTTTAGGAATTTATTGCAAGGAAAAGGCTCCTTTTCACAAATTTAATGCAAGGAGAAGATGGAATTCATATTTTAGTTGCATTTTGATAAAGGAAAACAAAGCCAGTCAGGGCTGTGGCCCTCACTACACCTGATGAATTGATTCTCTGGTGTCCCTAATTCAGAAAGAGTAAGAAAAAGTTATCTGCATGAATCCTTGTGTGAAACTTAAACATAAAAGCTAACATATGCTGGGATAACTTATTTGCCTTCCCTTGCAGGAATAAATTAGCAAAGTCAAAATACTTCCTAACTTAGTCTTTTGGTAGCCCTCCTTTAGGTGTTAAACTTATTAATGCATTTCTTTAGAAATTGTCTTCAACTGAAACTGTGGCAGCAGAGATGTTAACTTCCAAATTCAACAAATGCCCCAAATAAAGGTCTCCTCTGGAGAAGATGTTTTGGAATTAGAACTGTCTGCTTGAGCAATTACTGAGATACTGCATGAAGACTGCAGTCTTCATCAGAATCACCTTTTGTGTGTAAACTTTATCACATTTAACAATCTTTAATATTAATGAAGAAACTTTCCAGCTAAGGATTACAATATAGTAATACCTGCTTCCTCAGGAGTCCCAAAGATAGAGGAAAAATATAGTGAAATGCTGTCTGGGCTCTTGTCTAATAACTTGAACATGTGATTTGGATCTAAAGAAACGTTTGTAGCAGTGTGATGGGTATCAGTCTATCTCCATCGGGCATCAGAGCCTCACTGGGAGCTGCAAGCAGATTGTAACAGAAGAACAATAGGATTTTTTTCATTAAGTTCTTCCCTCTCGGCTAGGAGAGATAAGAAAACCTCCTCCCCTACTTGACTCATGCAGTAGATAAGATAAAGATCTAGATATAAGATAAAACTTAAGTGCACCAGGAACTTGGAAGAGCCATTTTATAGGAGACAAGCCTTAGCTGGTGTCGATTTGAAAAAGAAAATAAACATTGATTTGTACTGTGTTATAGATGAATTATATTTCTGGTAGTAAAAGCAAATCCCAGTTGTTGGCTTCAAATGTACTTTCTGTTGGAAACTCTGGGTTGTAAGAAAGGCATCATCTGCAGGTTGTAAGTCTCCCTTCTGGAGCTTTTGGAGGCTGGGGAAGTTTAGTTAGCTCTGAGGTAGCCTTCATGCCACATTAACGTGCATGGCAATCATTTGCAAAAATTGCTGACCTTAGCAGGCTGTGAGGCTTGTGTCTTATGTGGATGAGTATTTCTTGAATTTCTGGTTTGTGGTGAGGACAAAAAGACCTTTTGCAGGTTTATCTTTCTTCAGCCTTACCTAATCACCATAATGGCAGCATCCCCAGTCATTAGGGTAACTTAAAACCAAGCCAGGAGAGTATTCTTTTCTTGGACTGCTCCCTTTTCAAAACAGTGACAGAGCAAGAGAGATTGTCCATTTTTCTCCCTTGCAGAATTTATTTTCCTTTTCCTCTTAGTTATCTGCATTGCTGGTTTCTGTATACTATCTACCTCACTTACTCTCATGAATATAGAATCTAGGGATTGTGTTAACACACTTTCCCTTGCATTCAGAAATCCAGTCGGTGCAATGTGTAATACTCTAATAGCATATATGGGTCAGATTGTATTCTGAGTTCTCATGAGGAGCTCTGACTGAAGTCCCTAGGGACAAATAACCTAAATACAGGCTTGTATTCCTCTAGTAACTTGGCGGTAATACACTGCTCATTACCTGAGTGCTTGAGTACCTGTATTTTCTGTAACATTAATCAGGAAAGTGTAATTCAGGTGTTCCGCTGCCTGCTGTCTTGGGTGATATTTTCCTTCTAGGTGAATAAATTCTTTTGTCTCTAACTTGAATAATGCAGTTGCAATTTTCACATAATTAAAATTCTTAGGGTTTTGTCCATAATTTTCCCCTTTATATAGGTACTCTGCAGATTCTCTAGAGAATGAGAATTACACCCTGAAACCCAGAGAAAATTTCAGAGGAAAAACATCTTAATATTAACTGGGTTTAAATAGAATATTGAAACACATACAAAACTCTCTATTAAGCAGCTGCATATTGAGAACTCATTTTTAAATGCCCAAAGATCCTTTAATGGAAAGGAAAACATGAACTACAGAGGTCTTCCATGCAGTTTAACACTTGACGGAGGCAGAGACTAAAGTAGAAAAGGTATTTGCTCTTGGTCAGGTTGAATGTGCCATGGTTTAGATGTGTCTGTGTGCTGGAGTCCCTTGCTGCAAGAAAACTGGGTTGTCAGCAGCTGGCTGGCAGCCAACAGGATCATCTTTTCATGAGAAATGGGACATGCGCGCTCCAGGTTTGCTGAAACCAGATAATTAATCAGAGGATGAAAGTGAGAATGAGACGGAAGGGTATTCAGGTATGATCATCAGGTATCTTCCAAAATAGATTGTGATAGAAAGTGGCAGAATATGCTGGCAATAAAAATCCAAAGATGAAGTGCATTAAATTAATCAATTAAGATCAATTAGTGGAATCAAAGTTATCGTACCGGTTGCAGCTAATGCAGAGTTTAAAGCATTTTATCACTAGTAATTAAAAAATTGGCTTGATATACTATTTCAAATCTGTGTTTGTAGTAAGCATTTGAAATAATAAAATAGTAGCATTATGAGTTATTTAATATTTATCACCCATCTTAGTAGTTTGAGTGTAAAATTCTACTGCTCTTAAACATGAGGTTTTTCTCTCTAATTCTAAATAGCCAACTTCCACCACCTTTTTGTGACCTCTCTAAAACTATTTCATAACAGTGTCTACCCACAATTTCTTTCAATGAAGTGAAAAATGATCGGGTTTATATATATTTCCTTCTTTAAAAAAAATCTTTTCTCAAATGCTAACCCTCACTTTACTACTACCATGAAGTATGGTTTTGCTGTTTTTTTGTTTTAATTTTGGAGAAAAGCCTTCTTCTATAGCAAAAACATCCTTTTACTGTAATAACTTGTTTGCTCAGAGAACCAACTGAAGCTGTTCTGACAATAGAATTATTTTATGGGTGTGAGCTGTGTTTCCCTTAGGGGTGTGTGTGGTCAAGTTGTACCAGCACATCCTTCCTGATGCAAGCCAGTCCTAGGCCTGGAGGAATAAGCTACAGTAGGATAGGCATTCTTCTGCTGGTGTAAGGGCACTGGTACCAGGCAGTGGATGTTGTGAGCAGTGCATAGCTGTTGTGTGAACACAGACTCAAAGGATGCTTCACAGTGAGCATCTCTCAAAGGCTCCAATAAAGCATTTTCCCATCTTTCTGGCCATATCAAATAAGAAAGTTTGGCACTCAGAGAAAGATGTTTTCAAATGACTCTTAGCTTTTAAATTTGGACTCCGCCTTGTTCCAAGGGTGCTGATTTATATACAAATATGAAATTATACTGAACGCAGCTCAAAAATCATGGGTGGCTTCTCAGCTAGAGCAAGGCTTTTTTTCACCTGCACAAGCAGAACATTTCATGCAGACCTCTTCCCCTTGCTAGCTGAAAGAAGTGAATGTTACTGGTCCTGAGCATTGTTTGTTCCCAGCCCCTGAGGGGTCAAACAGCTGGTTTCTCCTGTGTGTTGGCTGGGGAGGACTGTTCAATGTGCGGATCTTGGAAGAATCACTTGGAGATGGGTTGATACAACCTGCCACCTGATGTGCCACATGCTAAGGTGGAGCTGTGGTCTCTGCTAAAACAGATTGGACCAGGAAAAGAAATAATCATTGTATAATCTTCACCCAGGAAGAAGGAAACTGTACTGCACACCACTATATTTTTCTAAGCTCTTCATATACAGTTTTTATTTTTTATGTAGGTGTTTTCTTTTTCTATTTGCTGTTTCCTTGGATCCTGATACTCTGAGGGTAGAAATCTACTTCTCATCTTTGACTCCTGAGTAACGCAGGAGGAGCTTTACCCGGATTCTGTAAGTACAGCAAAAACAACTGTGGAAAACAAGCTGTTGGCCACAGATCACTGCATGACCAGAACTGCAGCAGTGGCTTTTTTGTGCATGGTGTTCAGACTTGAGCACTGGGTATTGCAGCCTGCTCAGAGGAAAGTATGTTTCAGTTCAGGACCCAAACCAGTGGGACATACATTCTGTCTTCCACAAAACAGGATAGTCCCTGACAAATTGCAAGCCATTGCTGTGAGATTGAGAAACTGTTCTCCATTTTTCTGGGGGGAAAAACAAATATCCATAAAACTGAGTTCCCCCCCCCCGCCAAACTGATAAAACACAAACCCACAAAAAGTTGTAAATAAAATATGAGGCAGAGGAATTTAATGGCTTTGGGGGAAGGAAGAGACAATAGTTAAAATATGTGGCAGTGTACAGCAAAACCCCACATGGACAGCAATGCATATTTGATACACAGTAAAAAAAAAAATCCACTCAAACCCCTAAGGTAGTTCACGAGTACTGTGAAAACCAATTGCAGAACTGATGTAGGAAGTTAGATGGACCTTTCTTCCTAAAGAGCAGCTAAGATTCCTGCTTATCTCCAAAAAGTCAATTTAAAGTATATTTCCTTCATGTTACACCAAATACCTCTTGTTTGAAATCCTTGTTCACAATCTGAGAACCCCAGCACTTAAGATCCTGCTGTGAACTGTAGCTTGACCAACTCAAGTCTTACATTGCAGTCTGCTGCAGAAAAGTTGTGTTGATGGAGCAAAGGAAGGAGGAAAAAAAAAAAAATGGAGAAAGGCAGGGGCATTACAGCAATGCTGTGTTTGAGCAGTACATGTACAGCTGTGAGCGAAAAAGGCAGAGCAAAATCTGCTTGTTCAGCTGCAGACTTTGAATTGATTGGTACCTCTGACAAGTCAGGACTATTCATAGGGATGTTCGTTGAGTATCTTTCTGTCAGGGACTGCATTCCACCAGAACCAAAACTGTTTGTGAAATCATGCTTAGTCAAATTTTTGGGGGTGGAGGGAGGGAAAGACAAGAAAACTACAGCAGCATCAGGGTAGTCCATGTCTGCACTAGTAAAACAAGAAACTTCAATTCCCCCTTGGGGAATTTCAAATTATATTTTTCCTACTGTCATAAAGACTGTCAAAAAACCACCCCCAAGTAATTCATGCATAAACCAAATGTTTGATAAATCCAAAGCAAGTATTTCCTCTAAAATGTCTATTGCAAGGAATTTTGAAATGTTGATTTTTTTTCTGATGTGGAAGAGAAATTAATCTGAACATATCCTCCAGGAAACAAGACGTCCAGTTGTGACCCAGGGCTGCGATAAAATGCTCTTACAAATAAAATTCCAGTTGTCTGAGCACCATCAATGGTTTGGTGGGTATGGCTTTAAGTCCTTTTATTAACTGAGAATTTTTATGCTATGTTCAAGTAGTTCAGTCTTTGCACCTCATTTATCTATGTGGAAATGATCAGGGCTATGTAGATCATAGAGCTGTAGATAAAAATCAGTAGAGGATCTAAAGATTTCAGGTAGAGCTGAATTACCAAAGAGATGTTATTGTATAAAAAGCAGGGTGAATTCTCAGTTCTGGGAAGCAAGGCTGGACATGGGGTTTTCAATGTGGTTTGTTTTGTTTTTTTTTTTCTGGGCAGTGGGCATGATTCAGCACTGGTAGAAAAAGAGTCAGTAATTGGCTGAGCATCTTTATCTTAACTGCAAAAAGTGGGGAAAGGGAAAATCCAAGGTATTAAGAAAGGCTCATCTGTCTAAAACATACACTGCATAAAATCCTAATCTGTTTTGTTGATTGGTGTGAACATGTTTTCTCTTTTTATTTGTCTGTATTAAAAAAAAAAAGTAAGCATAGATGTATCCTTCTACCTTTCAAGAAGCATATACAGTAATCAGGATTATTTTGTTTTCATACAAGCATAAAAATTAAAAAATATATGGGTCTCTTTCTGTTTCTGCAAGAAAGAAAAAGCAGATTGTGCTGTAGTGTCTTCCTTGTAATGCTTGCTATGTGCAAATGCCATCGGGATGTGTATGAATGTGTCTGCATAACTTCTACCTTCCAGAGATAAAGACAATTCTTGGCATTTCTTCTGACTTACAGCTGTCCATCACTGGACCTTGTTGTGGTCTCCAGGCCTACAACTAGATTTTGAATCTTCATCCCACAGAAGTCAATGGGAATGTAGACAGCTGGCTTGCTGGAAATTACCTTTATTTCTCAGACTGGTATTATTTCTGAGCATCTAAGTGCTCTTTTTGGGCAGCCCTTTGGAAAGGGGAAGCTGTGTACAGGAGTTGGCTATAGTTGGGGTGTCCACACGCATACTATTCCGGCTGAATATCACTGGCAGATGCCTCAGAGGAGCCCAGCAGCGATTGAATTCCTTTCTTGAAGTGTCTTCGTGAAAAGGTGTGTGTGTTAAATTTGGCATCTCTTAACCTTAAACTGTCCCCTCCAATGGTGTTTCTTCACAGCAAATAGCTGGACCCGGTAAGATGGAGAAAATATTTAACTGCGTTGTTCCAGATTTCATTACAACATGATCTATTCTGGGAACAACAACCATAATTTTAGTACATATTTATGAGGATGGCGAGGGGCCCATCAGGAAACATGATGTGAATCTCTGGAACAGGGCAGCCCTCCAAGTTAGTTTATATTAACTCATGTATAGCACGGAGAGAAACGGGGAGGTAGGAGCAGTAGCTGGTATGAGTGAATGGATACATGTAGGAAAGAGGTATTTTTCCACTCCTGCTGCTGAGTCTGTTCTGGCTTGAGGCTAAAGCTCAGCAGCCCTGTTTGCCTGAACATGTCCCAGATTGAGCGTTTGAGGATGAGCAGCAGCGCAGTGAGACCATTAGTGCTGGCATGGCTGCCTGCCCGGAAAGCTTGGCTGTGCCAGCAGCGCATGCACCGACCCGCAGCTCAGGGACCACGCTGTCTGAGTCACTGCGCAGGGGATTTGTCTGGTGCAGATTTGTTGGGCAGACTCTTTTGTGGGTATGCTCTGCACCCTGACCTGTTCATGTGCTGTACCCAAACAGTTTGAGTTCTTTTGTTTTTTTCTCTTAAATGCTAGATGGAAATATAGCTGTTTTGGTTACAAAGCCTGTTGCGCTCTCAAGCCTTCCATATGATGCCTGTGCCATAGGGCAGTAGGCTCAGCTGAGGGGCTGAACCATAAGGCCACTGCAAGGTCCAGCCTTTGTAGTTGCACTGCCCTGGCTGCTGCACACTGTGTACTGGCTGGGTGATATAATGAATATCCTGATGTGAATCTGACTGTTTAGGAGCAGTCTGTGTTTTTCAGTAGACTTTCTCCTGTCCTGACATACTCTTCAAATTGCCGAGAATCATGATGCATATGCAGGTGGGGACAAGCAAGTGCTCAATTCCTTCATCTTCCCAGCAGTTGCAAGAGGGGCCATGGTACCAAAGAATACATAAATGCCTGCAGTGAGAGCGCTGATCTGCGTAATGCCTGAAACCATGCTCTGGACCTTGTTTAGAGAAGCTGTTCTTTGAGGGCTGTGTTTTCTAAACACAATATTTAGAAAATCTGTGGCAAATTTAGGAAGAACATGGAGATGTTTGCCAGTGTTTTTGAAATGCCAGAGAGATTTGGGGGCAGTTTTATGACTCCTTTTGAAGTTTTATGGTGAGTTATAGTAAAAACAGGATTACAGTGTTACCTTATAAGTACATGCATCAGTAGACATTAAACAAAAAAGGACTGCTTTTACTGGTGCAGGCAAGTCTCAAATAGGAAACGGCATTTATTCTCAGAGTGATAACCAAGCAAGCAATAAAATGGGTGCAAAGTTGCACCTAGTTTTACCAAGTACCTACCTATTCTTTTAAGGCAGTCTCAAGTGGACACTACCTGGGAATTCCCATGTGTTTGAATTAAGAGGGAACAGTGTTAGGTGTGCTGAAGTTATGGGGAATCACCCTGAGGCCCAACTGAGAAGAAACCACACGCTATGGTTACTGTCTGTCCTGGGATGTTTTGCTCTTTTCTTTGCTACAATATCTGAGTTAAAACCTTCGCTTATAACCAGCAGCACTGTGCATCTGATTCTGCTTTTGCTGATGTCTGTGGCAAGAGTGCATTAATAAAATTTGGCTCCTCTCCATTGATATGGTCCTCCAAGCATCACTTCTCTGTGAAAGGCAGGGAAAAACAGAGTAGCCTCATAGGCTCCAATGATCCTTCTCCAGCAGAAAGCCTAATGCAATTAATCTCTGCTTGTGTCTATTATAGTGAAGTTTTCCTGCCAATATAGTGCTATGAATGTACTACAGGTAGTGGGGATGCCTGACTTGCCCTGATATCTTGGAGAGGGGAAAAGGGTGTTTAGGATATGTCTGTACTGTGAGATGCAGCTTGCCACGTAGCCAGGGCAAACAGAAGTGGCTTTAAGGTAATGAAATGAGCTACCATAATCACAAGGGTGTGTCTCAAAGTAGTTTTCAAGGACTTTTTGGCAAACAGCATGTCCAGCATAGCTGGACATGGGCATCTATTGCTTGAGTCTGATAGTCATGCGTTGCACAACAAGGTGGAATCCAGCCCAGGGCACTGTGTGGTGCTGGGCACCCTCCTCTGCTGTCGCCAGAGGCCCTCAGGGAAGTGGCCAGACCACACAGGGAGACTGGAAGGGATAATGGTCTGTCAGCCATGCACACATTTCCCCATGGCTCTCGGATGTTTTTCTGATCCTCCTCAGATCTTCGTTCACGCTCCCAGGTCCCACCAGAGACACTGGAGCAAGACTAGGGCCTCCAACAGAGGCACAAATTATGTGAGGATTCAGACAAGTCCTAACCTGATATTTTTCAAAGTGCAGTGCAAGATCCGCTGATTGCTTTTGCCCTGTAACGGCAACTGAAGCGCAAACAACATCATTCGCCATGGATGAAGACAAGGAGAGAAAAGAGAAGGATGGGGAAGGAGTGAGAAAAAAGAAGTATTGAACCAAATTATGGAGGAAAACAAGCTTCTTTATAGATTATTTTGAAACTATTATTTTTGTGTGTAGTGCTTGGAAATTATCATGATATATCCGCTGTCTGTGCCAGAGCTAGAGAGCTAATTATATCAGATACAGAGGAAGTTGTAATTATCTCCCCTTCCTCAGCAGGGCTCATGGCTGCCACCAGAGTAGGAGAACGTGAGGGCTTCCTGGGGCCCATGGCGATGGAGGAGACACCCCAGGATGCTCCGGGCTGGGATGCTTAGGGCTGCCTCTTGCAGAGGGGTTTGGGCAAATGTGGTCCATCTTACGCAGCCCATCATGGCCATTTCCCCTCTTTCCTTGAACTGAGCCAACCAAGCAGCCAACAGGTTCTGTAAGGTTATTCTTCATGAGACTGAACCTGTAATTATGTCAGGATTTCTCACAGAGGTGACACGCCTCCAAGCATTACCCAAACCTTGCAGAAGTAACTTTTGCAGAAAACCTATAAAAGTAGGGGAAGGGGGGGGGTGTGTGTGTGTGTGTGTGGGGTGGAACCCAAGATTGCATTCCAATAGAGCCAAAGACCATGGCCTCTTTAAATGTTATTAAGTCAATAATTAAGTGAATTTGGAGTGTGAACTGTGTATCCACTTTAAATGGATTAATGATATGAGAATTCATACAAAATTGCTGTGTTGATTTTATGTTAATGGCTGTTTGAATATAAGCTGAACTATTAACCAAGGATAAGTGGAACTAATGTGCCAGCATTACTATAGAAGTATAATTGAGAGGATGGTCTGCAATTTCCAAAGGGCCTGGTTTCTCTGGAGTGGGTCGGGGGAACAAAAGCTCCCTTGGACAGATTGGAAGGATGTCAGTTAGGGCAGGAGGGCTGTAAATGGAGGGATGCTTAAAAGAAGTCCGCACAACTTAAATGAAAACTTAAGGGAAGAGTGAAATTCAGCTGTCAATAGTGTCATTGGAGACACCCAGCAGGGCAGGGTATCTAGTCTGTTAAGGTCACCAGTTTGTGCTTTAAACCGCTCGGGACATTCCCAAGACTGCTGTGTTTTATGCCAGCAGCTAAGGAGCAAACATTCCCAAGATCTTCCAGACAAACTTGTGCTTAAAGCTGCGTTTGATGTGAGCTGACCTTTCCCTTCACTCCATCCTGTCCTGAGTGCAGCATAGCAGGGACCGGGAAGCTCCTCCAAAAGCACAGGAAAAGTTGTGTTGGTGGTTAGAAGGAGGCATGGCGAGTAGGAATAGCATGAAAATGAGCAGAAGGAAACGTAAGCTGGCTGTCAGTATGTTTTTCCAAACAGCAAAGTTTGGTCGATTGTGGAATCCCCATTACTTAAATAATTTAAATATAAGCTTGCTAAAAGCCCTCAAGAAAATACTACACAGTGTATTCCTGTTTTCGCAGGCAGTTGACTAGGATGACCTAATAAATCTTTCAGGCTCTTAGTTCTTGGGGAGCTATGGTTAAAATAAAGATAGGATTGAAATAGCTGCTGAATGACCACCTTTGTTCTCAGTCTTTGATTTCTGCCTCCCTCTCTGAGACAGTATCCAAGGCGTTGAGTGGGCAGCCTGTCTACAGCCCACAAAGGCAGGAGCAATTTGGGGTACCCAGGGATCTTGACAGCCTTGAGTCTCCCTTCACTTATGGCTTTTTTTATGTGCTAGTGTGATTCTTCTTGATTTGTGTGAGTGGGGGTAAAATCAGTCTTAAGGCTTTTGATGCTGATAATTTTGCATAATGTTGTGATAATATCATGGCAGTCCTCTGCAATAAGTTGGCTTTGGAGGTGCCAAAGAGTGGGTTTAAGGTAACTGCTGCAAAATTGCTAACCAGGTGGAAAAAGTGGATAGCTTTCTGCTGGATTAGTGGGTTGAACTGACTCAGTGGGATGTCTCATGAGGGACAGGCTGTGCAAGGAGGAGGCTGGAGCTGCACAGGGAGGAAGGAACAGTGGTGGCAAAGGGAGCAGGATTCCCACATTTAGTAATGGTAAATTGATGGATCTGCTGAGGCTTGCCATGCAACTTTATGCTTAGTTTGCCTACCTGAAGTTTAGGGATAAAGATGCTTCCTCTGTACACTGATTTCAGGGTTACTGCTAAAAAGCCACCCACAAGAGTAGGTCTGCTCTTCGTAAAAGCGAGTGCATTCACCTCTGCATTTCCAAGGACTGGCTTTAAAACTATAGATTTAACATGACTGTAGATTTTGAGATGAAACTGCATGTTCTCTATTGCTCTTGTGTGATTGCTAGTGATTGAAAAGCTACCAATGGGACCTGGTTGAATGCCCAGATGTCTATAAAAGCTGTTGATTCTTGACTCTAATGAGGGTTAGATCAGGCTCTGTGGGTTTGTGCATAAAACCAGCAATGCTTTGTCAAAAAAAAATCAGTGCTCAGAATTTACAGGCAACACTATAAACACAGAATTGGGTAGGTGATTAAAAGTGTTGTTCATAATATAATTCTGCTGATAATTAAAGAAAATATAAATAAATCCTTAATCATGTTTTTCACCCTTTTGAGGCTTGTCTGCCAGAGCTACAAACAAACAATAGTAGCGCATAGATGTTTGGAAAATAAGCTGCATTATTAGCTAATCTCATCTGACTGAGGCATAATGATAAACTGGTTCGTACATATTTTGTAGTTTATTACTGTTTGTATGACTGTGTTTCAAGGTCAGAATTCTTATTCCTCTAATTTCATAAAAATGCATGCTTGGAAGAAATTAGTTATTTTGTATTATAGATTGCAGGAAATACTAATATTCATTGCTTAGAGGCAGGAAAAATACAACACATCTTACAGTTTTGGGTGAAATTCTTCCATTATAGATTTAGGTCTGGCTTTTAATACACTAAATCTTGATTTATTATTTTTTTTGCCCCCACTCAGAGCCAAATCTCCACATTCCCAGAATATTCAGTACTCTTAGAAATCTACATCTTTGTGTGTAAATTTACATTTGCAAATTTACAAATGCAAATTTGCATATTTACATGTTCAATTTGTCAAAACCTATCTCCCAATAATATTATATGTATTATCAAGCTTAAGGCTTAGCTCTCTGGGTCTCTCTCCTCCTCTCTAGGGCAAAGCTCAGTACAGCTGAGCATAATTCTCCATTTGTACTGGGATGAATGCTTCCTTAGTGCTGCATTTTGATCCATTTACTCATCTTCCTTGAATATCACTTTATTTCACTAGTAGTCCAGTCTAGTAATGGACATACCAGTAATCTATTTTGAACTTAGAGTAATGTACCACTTGACAGATGGAAAGATATGTGAGTAGTTATTCATAAAGGAGAAGAGGAATGACTGCAGGTCAGCCCTGCAGAAGTGGGAGCCTCCACCTCAACGAGGAACTTGGCAGGGTGCAATTGCCAGTGGAAAAAGTTGGGAATGTCTTACTGTTGCAAGTCTTTATTTTTTTCACAATGCCAGAGCTACATATCCTTTCACTGCCAGACATATGGGTA
The DNA here is from genome assembly GCF_000690535.1 of Cariama cristata. Classification (NCBI taxonomy): domain Eukaryota; kingdom Metazoa; phylum Chordata; class Aves; order Cariamiformes; family Cariamidae; genus Cariama; species Cariama cristata. The sequence goes on along the minus strand of NW_009599408.1, from coordinate 1,455 downwards.
GCCCCTAAAGAGGTTTACATTATTGCTACTTAATATGCAAGTTGTTTTAAAGCAAGTGAAACTTGCAAAGGTAATGAACACTTAAGAAAAACACATTTTTTTCTTCACTGGCCCATTACTATCCAGAGATAGCTAATATCTGCTAAACGATTTTTCTCTCAAAGATAATGCTCAGATAAGCTGTTAATGCCTCTTCCCATGCAAAAATGATGTCAGGTCAACTAAAAGTAGGAGGTTGACTTTATGACCACAGTATCTGAAAGCAAAATACAAAGTCTGGCAACCTTTCCACTTGCCTTTGGTGCCTACAAGGGATGCCTAGGTTATGTTTTTGAGGTTTTCTCCAAAGTCATCAGAGCTATACAGTGTCATTTTTGTTTTGTTTGTTCTGAAGGTTAAAATTATCAGTTAATTAAATGCTTTCAGTATGTAACACTTTCAGAAAGATGCCAAGTATAACAGGACTCATGTTGTGGCCACCAGCTAGTGACCGTGCTACAGCTTGGCAGTGGAACATACACCCACAGCATATTCTGCCAGGATGCTTTTGGGCAGAGGCACTTCCTTTATGAACAACTGTCCCCATTGCCTAACTGGTGTCAAAGCAGCTCTTAGAGAGGAAAAGTCAGCTTGTGCACAACCTCCTGCCTATCCCTGAAAAACACAGCGGCTCTGATTGTCATATGCCTCTTCAGGGTCAAAACTGGTTGTGCCTAACAAAGCTCCCCTTTATGGGAGCTTGGTTGCTATGTTAACGACAGATTGTGGCCCTATCAGCAGCATGGTTTGGCCACAATAGACTTCAGTAAAACCATTTCTGAATGCCCAAGAAGAGAATGAAACCCCTCCATTTATTTGCAAGCCTGTATGTTTTGAACAGCAGTGACATTGTGGGTGTACCCCCTGTGTGCCCAGCCTCTGGCACCTGGAAAGGCAAAGGAGAAACCCAGCTTGGAAGCTGAGTAACTGCAAGAATATGTGTAATTCGCCCCTCTGGGTTCAAAACTGGTTAAATAGACTCCTCTTTACCCCAAGGACAATATTTCCTTCCCAGCCTCTGGCACCTGGAAAGGCAAAGGAGAAACCCAGCTTGGAAGCTGAGTAACTGCAAGAATATGTGTAATTCGCCCCTCTGGGTTCAAAACTGGTTAAATAGAGACTCCTCTTTACCCCAAGGACAGTATTTCCTTGACTCTGAGCTAGCTATAGTTGCAGTCCTGTGGAAACCAGAGGAAAAGCAGACTCAGCCATGTGCATGGGGACCTGCTTTGCTTTGTGTCTCACCATCCCATCTCATTTCATCCTGGAGGAATCATCGAATCGGTGTGGTTGGAAGAGACCTCAAAGATCATCAAATCCAACCATCTACACAATGTCACCATGCCCACTAAACCATGTCTTGAAGCGCCACGTCTAAAAGTTTGGGGTTTTTTTTGAACACCTCCAGGGATGGTG
>NW_009599407.1:23565-32786 GCF_000690535.1 Cariama cristata | reverse complement strand
CATAGCCTCACTCCTCTCTCCCTCTGCAGCTTTTTGTCCCCTTCTTAAATCTCTTATCCCAGAGGTGCTACCACCATCACTGATGGGCTGGGCCTTGGCCAGTGGTGGGTCCATCTTGGACATCTCTATAGGAGACAGGGGATGTTTCTAGCAGCTTCTCACAGAAGTCACCCCTGTAAGCCCCCCCTGCTACCAAAATCTTGCCATGCAAACCCAACACACATTTCTGAAAAAGTAATTCGGTGTGTTGGTTTTAGATCTGAGGTAATATCAAAAAGAAACTAAGAGCATCAGACAGGTCTTCATATAGTAGCAATGATGGCTCTTCTCTCTTTTTCAAAGAACACATAACACTAAAGGAATCCTTAGCCTTCTGATCTCTGTTATAATGTTAAAAAAATGAGTCTCTCTTTCCCAAACTACCACACCTCATTAGGAATTTGATCTGAATTTAGTATTATTCTATAACCTACTGACTTTGAAAGGCCCGTCTCCAGAGGCAGGGGAAAACCGGCCATGCAGCACTGCCTCTGGAGACGAGCTGGTTCTACCAAGCATCACTGGACCTCCCACTTAATAGGAGGACACTCACGTTTCCTCCACAGGAGGTATCCCTGTTGCCACACTGCGCTCCACTAGAATCTCCTTCTATCATGAATCCCTAAACTGAGGTATCACAATCCTCCCAAATGTCACAGCTCTGAGAAAACAACTTCATTCACACCTCCTCTTTAAGTTGACCTAGTCAGATGTTCACCAGAGGATGAAAACTCCTTCCCGGATCCACTCAGGTGTAAAGGATTGACAATACATACAATAACTTCCAAGGGATTTCAAATAACTGGTTACTTTACGGATTTGGACATACAGATCTACCATACAGCACTTCCTGAGACCAACCTGATATCAGAGGTATTGTGGGTATGTTCCCATTCAGCTCTGGAGAACAGAGATTACAATTTGACATATTCCCAGCTTTAAAAATAAAAAACTGTTTTAGGTTGAGGAGGGGTATTTTATATGGAAAGGATTTAGGCAGCATAGAGCTCATACTGATCTTGACTATCTCCTTTTTCTGCTTCCTTAGGCACTGGCATGAGAAGATGTAGATTTTGTGTGGAACGGAAAACGCAACAAAACTAGTAATTCATGATCACTCATGCTTTTGACTGAGAGTTGGCCTACAAACTCTTTTAAAACATACTATTTAATTCAACAACTTAAAAAAAAATAATCAGCAGCTTTGGCTTTTTCTGCAACTGAACTATTAGCAATGACTAAAGCATGAATATCATAAAAGGACCATTCCCTTTGCAGACATTTCTTTAGGCCTGCAGACCTACACTGCCTTCAATTTTTTCCTTCACACATGCTCTGTAATTAAATCTATACTTTTACAATACCAGCGAAAATAATATTGAAATAGCCTGTATGATAGTAGCAGCACAATAATCTCTAGTTAAGCTTCACTGCAAAACAAAGAGCCTTGAGAGAAGCAGCAGGACATCCATGAGTAGAAAGCAAGAGATCGCTTGCAGAAAGCAAACATCTTTGGCACCAAAACTCTCAGAGGTTACACAGAGAGGAAGAAGTTCTAAGGGAGATAACAGAGCACTAGGAGACGGAAACCAAGCAGCTAGGACTGGGGCTGGAGCAAACACTCATTTCAATTATGAGACATATGGCAAATAAAAGTTTCCCCCTTTACTTAATTTCTTTCACTGAAGTAAATGGACTACCTAACAGACCACACATTCAGTTCACCAGTGAGTTTGGGATTAGGAGTGGCAGCCCATACGAAGCTGCTAAAAAAGGGTCTATGCAAAAAGAAAGTGTAAACTTTCCTAACCAACATCATCTCCATTGTGTGATCCAATGTGGTCTGCAGCAAGTCAGACAGCAGCACGGCAGGCACCTTCTAAAAAGAAAGATTGGATTCTATTTATTCTTCCCTCCCATCAATAAATGCAGACACATTTTTATTATCCTCACAGTCTGCTGACACCTGAAGCATCTTTCCAGAGAATGACACTTCCTAGCCATTACCAACAGGCATAGAGGCTGGGACAGAATGTATTTATTTTATCCTCAGCTGTTGCAACTGATCTTTTCCACCTTCTGTCCCTCCTTCCTGCTTTTCCTTTGACTTCCTACTATCCACCTTTAAAAGTGCTCAGCTTTCCATCTCCTTGGCAAGATGAAATGAGAAGAAACAATCTTCTCCCATCATTGAGATGGGCATCTGTAGCTCACTCTACAGCAGGGCTGAACTGGACAGGCTCATGATGGAGCTGCTCTTCTCTTCTCCCAGCCCCAAGGATGGAGCAGGGCTGCCCATGCCTTCTCCCACAGTTTCTGCAACAACTGAAAACATTTTTACAGGCAGGAAAATGCACAGGTCACCACACCAGCCCCACGCACTTTGTGTGCCATTTCACACGGAGAACCACCCTGCTGATCTGCAACAGCATTCATGTTCTGGGTGCGCTCATCCACGTGTGCCTGTCATGTCCACCGATACATCTTTAAACTAAAAATAAATTCAGCAATTTTGAATACAGTGTCAGTGCACATAGCTGCCTTTACCTGAACTGAGCACTAGGTAGCACTGTCACTCTAAGAAAGCAAATAGAAGCATGTCAACATGGCAATTGTTCTTCCCTTCTGAGACCAGAAAATAAAACGACTACCTTAGAGTAAAACGCGCATTTGTAAAACTACTCAAAATACACCTACAGTTGCAACATTCTCATCATCTCTGATATATAATAGTGGAGTTTTTTTTGAGTATTTATTTCTCCCTTTTTTTTTAAATATGAGAATTGATGATCTTAAAATCTTCAGAAAGCAATATTGAGATTTTGCACCGGTATTTTATGTTTGCAACCATTTGATGTAAGAAAATATGATTAAAGATCATGATGGAATGGCTCCACAGAGCAATCACACAGTAATCAAATTATCTGGAGATCTAGCAAATGATCCTCTCTACCTGCCACCATTCTAAAAGAAAAAAAAAAACAACACCTAAATCTGAAGGTGGGAATAACTAGCTGAACACAAGCCTCTTTAGACACTATAAATGTTAAACCTGGATTCAAGTGCAATAAAAAAAATGCGCTGGGTTTTTCATGACCTTTGCAACTTACTAGTAATCTACTTTAGCAAGTGGTTCTGGATGGATGTGTACTGAATGTCACTGCTCCAGCATAGTCCCCAGGAGGCTCTGCTTTGGTGGTGTGTTCAGAAATCTTCTGTACTTTCCAACACTTTGGAATGCATTAAGTTTATTTATAGTATGTAATTATTTTAGATTCAGCACTCAGATTTTACTGCAGGTATGCTATTTGTATCTGAAAGCTTCTCCGCTCCAGAAAGAGTCTGACAGCAAACCATATGTAGAAAGAAAGCACTTCTCCTGCTAATTTAATCATGCCTGAGTTGTAAAATGCAGCTCTGACTAAGGCGCTGGTTCCTGGAGCCCCAAAGATTTTCTTCTATTCAGTATTTTGAGAATCTGAATGGTATTTTTTCCTCCTATGTTAATAATACAGCAGCTTTAATGAAGCAAGGATGAGAATTTTAGACTCTTCAGTGATTAAGCAATAGAGAGTATTTTAAAGCTTATATATAGGAAAAGATAATTTTACCCATTTTTAGGGTATGGAAGGGAGAAAACACAGAATTTCCAACTTCAACTTGAAAAATCTCCTTCATCTTCTCTTATGTATGCCCAGCTATCCCCAAACCCGGACTCATAGAACCATCACCTCCATGCAAGCTGATGGCAGAGCTAGGAGCACTGAAACATCATAAATTGAGGGAAGCTTTCAACTTCCCTTCCCCAGGTTTGTGCAATGTACTTGTACCCCGATAATGATACTGCATGAAAAAGCTAAAAATAAAAACCCAACCCTTTTGTACCCAGAAAAACAAAGTAATCTCTCCTCCCCATTCACTCTGCTGATAAATTATAGACTTTTTCCATAATATGTTAAAACTTTCTGTTACGCCAGTGAAGATCCTCTTCCTGACACATGCAGGATAACCACACCACAACAAAATCAGGAGCCAAACTATATATTAGAAAATAGGAGCTGGTGTGGGATCAGTTGGTCTACAGATGTACCAGTATGGAAGGTGCAGATTAAGCAGAGCTCTTGTACCAGGTGGGACAAGTGTTGTGATCTATTCTTGTTGTCAAAGAGCAGAGATCATTGGGAAGTATTTCTTCCCCTTCTCTGGGAGTTATGCCTCAGTGCAGCTGTTCCCACTTTCACATCTTGACCGCAGCAGAAATTCATACACAAGAGGCAATATTCAGATTTACGAGCTGCGTTTGCATGTCGCTTTGAAGCAAGATGCTCGCTTACCATTAGAGGCATTACGTCCAACAGTTTGGGAATCTTTACTTTTAACCAGGGATTTGGGTGTTGGATAATCAGCACACATCATTTCAAGACACTATCCAGGCAGGAAGATAACAACTTTTTAAGTTCATATTCAGATTTGAAATTTCTTTTATAATTGCAAAAAATAAGTATGAGTTTGACACACACACACATTTCCCGCACCCCAACCCAAGATAAATAAAATTCAGGAAACTGGTATTTCAGAGTTCTGTTCACTAAGGAAAGTTTTGTTGAACACAGTCAACAGTTAAAGAGAGGATATTCTACATCTTAAAGATGGAGTCAGCTACAAATGACTCATCTTTCCCTCCTCTTACTTTCTCTTGAACTCCACCTGAACCAGCTAAAAAGCTGGGCACCTTGCTTAATTTCCAAAAAAGCAGCTAGATTTTCTCATCTTGGTGTTTTCTCACAATAGCCATCTGCCCAGATCTCTCCTATTTCAGTTCATCAAGCAGCAACACTTCATCTTGGATCAGAGCTCTGCACTACTTGAGATCTCTTTGCTGTGGTCATGGCCATGACCTGTCCTTGCCTCTCATGCATGCTGTCCTCACGCATGAAAGCCCCAAAGCCCGCATGGCAAGGAATTCTTCCATTCACTACTTGGCTCTCTTCAGTGGCTCACTTGTCATTGCAAGTCACTATCAGAGCCTCCTGACCATTTCCAGTTGTAGGGGGTTTAGTACAGCACTGAGCACAAACACTAGTAAAAACACTATTTACTGCCACAAGAAAATCCAGTCATGCACTTCAGGAGATTTGAAAATCTCTTTGAAAATCTAGCACCATCTGTATAAAAGTGATTGCTGTGAACAGGGACAACACAGATTGTCAAGCACTTCATTTTCAGTTCTGGCCTTACAAGGCACTTAAAATTGCTGCTGCCTCTTCCTTATGTGCTGTGTTAACACTTCTGTGGTACCACTTCTCATGGCACCATGAAAAAAAAAAAAACCCCGAAACCTAACTATTGCATATGGTGGTAGCCGTCTTATATTCTTCCTACAAAAGGATCACTTCTTCCCTGCATATCTCACTATCCACACTTGTGAAACCTCATTCAGTCTCAAACAAGCCAGGAAATTTCTAGCTTTCTGCAAGTCAGACATGAAATTCAAGTGCAGAATTAGCACAAAAACCTTCTGCATCGTTAGCTAAATTCAAGCACCTCTTTCACATACTACTTCTAGATCTCTGATAAGGTGAAAATAGATGATGATTTAGAAGCCATAATTTCCAAAGGTACAGCTGATGCTGCTGTAGAGAAGTTCCGTAGAACACAGGGATGTATGAAATCCCACTGGAAAATTAGTTACCATTTTTTTCCTCTAAGTACATCCTTCTAAATTGGTCTGTGACACTGAATTCAGAGACCAGAGTTTGGAGTCTGCTATGAAACAGTGCTGAATAAACTTTTTTTTTTTACTGAATAAATTTTTTAGCACATTCTCAGTAACTTCTCTCAATTGTGAGTATTTCCTAGCAGAGTTTCTATTAATCTCCTTTTAATATTCTCATGCAAGATTTAGCAAGTAAACACTGAATAAATGTGCTTTGGAACTGTATGAATAATTTCCTAGAGTACTACAGAACATGAAGGGACAAAGTATTTTGTGAGGGTGTTTTTGCTTTCACAAACAAATTAAACCTCTCTGAATTGACGACGTAAATTATTCAGCATTATTCCATTTACTAAATTTGGAAGAAATGAGGCTCAGTGTATATCTTTAGGAAAGCAGTGTGTTTTGCAACAGAGAGATGATCCCACTAATAGAGAAGTCTCACAGAATAGCTCCAATTCATGCATTGCATTTATCTGAAAATGCTGATCATGTCAAAAGGAGCACTTGAAACTGGGGGGGGGGGGGGGAAATCAAGGGAGAAAAATTTGCCTCATCTGTAGGTTTCATTATTCATTGACTGATATTTCCAAATGTACTAACAATAAGGCAGACAGGGCCTTCTAAGTCCTTCAGTGCTTTGAAAACCTCCTGTTTTCCTAAAATCAGTTTAACCACTACATCAGTTCCAGGAGGCAGTTTACAAACAGAAGCTTCACAGTAGATATACTAGTGTGTGTATGTGTCATAAGCTTGCTCACAGGCCCCTCCAAAAGAGAACCTTCTAAGAAAATAAAGAATAAATAAAATCCTTCAAAGAAGACTGGGCTTTCATCTGAAAAAAGTAGATGGTGCTACATGGTACAAAATCTCTACTGGGTAGTGGTCATTAAGTGCTCTTACCCCAGGACTGCAATGACAGGAAAAGATAAATGTCAAGAAAGAGGGTAGGTGCAAGTCAACAATAAAAACAAGGACAACAACCAAAAATACATTTGCTTTGATACAATCATTTGGTTTAAACAACCTCACAGAATGGACAGGCTTGTATTGTCTAAGAAAATAACGGAGGCAGCACAGGAGGTTCAAAATGAAGCAGACTAGGAATGTGATGGTTAGCAAAATCCTACTGTACCTCCCGTGCCGCAGTATCATCACGTGCTCGTCTTTGCTACCAGGTGTAGTGTGTGTGGGTGGGGGTGCCTTCAAACATAAATTACCAATAAACACACATTGTATTTAGTGTCAGGGAATTAATTGAGCTTTCCGGAATGAAAGCCTTTTGGCACAAAAATGATAAACTGAGGTTGACCTACCTGAATGGGTCCCACTGACATCAGCAGGTTTTTCAGTTGGACATCAGTAGTTGATGAAGAAAGCCCTTCAACTGACACAATACAGGGCTGAGGTTTGCACTCCACCACTCGCAGGTTCTGTTTATTTGGCATCAAGCGTCCTCGGCCCATCTGGCCTGCTACTCCTCTGCCTCTGCCGTGCATAATGACCTGCCAACAACAAAAGTAACAGTATTTTGATTTACTTACCTAGTGCTTCTGCTCACTGCATTTGACAGATGATATAAGAGTTGGCAATTTACTTAAAGACTTGATTAAAGTACATGTTGATTTGAAACAGCTTGTTGCTGTTTGCTGATTTGAAAGGCCACTTATTAACATACTCATCCACTGCTTATACAAACCTCTTTTAGAAGGATAGCAAGTTCTACATTGAGTTATATATATTGCATTGAGGTTAAAAGCCTCAGCTTTAGTACAGATCGATCAAGCAGTGGAGGGTCTCAGACCAAAATATATGATCTAGTTTTCAACACTGATCACGTCAGCAGCAACCAGTGATCCCGTTCCTTTTTCTCTTCTCAACTTACAGGTAAATTTAATGTACCTGTAAGATTAACAAACTGCTTCAAGCACCTCCACTTTCTATTGCTACCAACTCTTGGTCTGTTATCAGGATGGAGTACTTGCATACGCTAAATAACTTTGAAACAATTTTTTTCAAAGTTCCTCTTATACAATCATAAAATGTTTGGGTTGGAAGGGACCTTAAAAACCATCTGGTTCCAACACCCCTGCCGTGGGCAGGGATACCTTTCCACTAGACCAGGTTGGTCAAAGTCCCATCCAGCCTGACCTTGAACACTTCCAGGGATGGGGCATCCACAACTTCTCTCGGCAACCTGTGCCAGTGCCTCACCACCCTCACTGTGAAGAATTTCTTCCTCATATCTCATCTAAATCTTCCCTCTTCCAATTTAAAGCCATTGTCCCTTGTCCTACCACTACACGCCCTTGTAAAAAGTCCCTCTCCAGCTTTCCCCCAAATCCTGCAGGATCCAGCACCACAGTATCCTCTGGAGCAGGAAATGTGTGGATTTAATTCTTGTAAATTAAAGGTTGAACAGTTGGAGAGAGGAAAAATAACAATGAAACAGAGTAACAAACATTAAACAGAGTTAACACTTAACATTGAGTTAACACACAACACGGTTTCTCGATTCCTACTTGGAAAGTCTACGGAGGGTAATGACTTTTCAGATCCCTCCACATCAGAAAGGTAACTTTATCCTTACATGAAGCAGGAAGATTATGGCCAACAGTTCAAAATCAAGAAATAACTTAAAAGCCAAAATAGCAGCTATTTTCCAGGAATGTGCCACTTTGCAAATGCAGAGAAGGCACACGTCACTGCCACCCGAACCCTCTCCCTGCCTCCTCCCAGTGCATGATCAGTGCAAAAATCAAGTTATGAGATCATGAACTGTTTTGAGCAATACCAACTTTGAGGACTGACCAAAGAGTATCCTGAAACAGTTGCTGTGTGCTCCTACATATGCAGGAAACAGCCAGAATAAAAGCTGAAGCACAACTTCAGAAAAACTCTTGGTTTTAAAGCCAGAAGCATGTTGGATACCTTCTCCTACAGTAGCTATCTCGGGACGCACGCATTTCCCCCAGGGAGTACTGTGCTGGCCAGAAAGTCAGCAGATGAAACAACCTGCAGGCATTGCCAGTCTGTGCTGGGTACAAACAGGTCTCCCTAGATTAAAAGCTTTATAAGCAATTATGCATCTCCTGGGTCATGCAGCCCTGCGCTAGCAATTGACAAACAGAATGCTAGTTATTAATAGAGCAACACAGCTAGACAGTAAAACTTCTAGCAGCAATACGCATCTAAAAATCACCTTTTTAGGTTGATGGATTCCCTGGATGTTTTTGACTCCTTGAGGAGCTGGTGAATGGATCTGTGCCTGCTGCTGCTGTTGGTGCTGCTGCTGTTGCATTCCCTTTGTCAATGTGACCTTCCGCACTGGCTGCTGTTTCGGCTCCGGGGGTTGTTGAGGCCGCTGGGGCTGGCCCTCTGGGTGAAAAAAGCCAGCATCCTCTCCCCCCTGCTGAAATCAACAACACAACAGGCGGCTTCAATGTCCAGGCACTGAAAACCATCA
>NW_009599407.1:0-23534 GCF_000690535.1 Cariama cristata | reverse complement strand
CCCACTCCACCCCCCCCCCGTGGCCCCCCCCCTGCCACATCCAGCTCGCTCAGCGCACAGAGAATGCCCAGCCGTTTAGTTTGCCTGCTAAAGCAAACCAGCGGCCGCGGCAGGCGCGTGCGAGGGCTCGGTCTGGAAATTGTGCTTCAGCCTAAAATACATCCATGGTATGTGAAGAACAGTTTACTTTGTTCAGACTTTTTTACAATTACAATGTTCAAGAAAGGCTTTTCATATACAAAAAAGCAAGGTGTTTTCACTTCTCTTTCCAAATCATTCTTCCTTCCATGGTTACATGTGAACTACGGTGTGCGTTACTTTTTTATTATTTTTTTTTTAAAAAAAAAAAGGTAAAGACATACACATTGCAGAAGAAGGAGCAGAGAACTGTGAAGGCTGGAAGAACCAAGCAAATACTCGGCTCATCTTTAAAACTTCAACCTCTCTTTAGTTAAAAGCTGGTATTTATTTTGAAGCACGTACTTACTCTGCAACTTCTATACCAGCAGCCTTTTAAGCAGTCTCTGTCCTCAAACACTGTCCATACTTGGAACAGTTCTTCCCCAAGGTGTTTTTGTTGTTGTTGTTGTATAAAGCTCTTATTATAACCACAAGCACAACGAAACACCACCTCAGTATCTCTCTCATCCAACATAGCTCTTTCCACTGTATCTCTCAGTGCAGTCAAGCACAGTAATAGCATAAGCTGAAAGCACTAAGAGAGAAAAGATTCCCTTCCACTGCCTCTACCCAAACAGTTCAGTTTTTTCTACAAATAGACAAGTGATTCTTGAATTTGTGTCCCGCTGTACCAATCAGATCAATCGCTGAAATATATCCCATGGAGCAAGAGACAGCAGAGTCTGACAAAAATCAGATACATTTGCATCTATAAAGTGCATCATATTATTGCATGGTTTAAACAGCAGTACCTATACCTTGACTGGACTCCAACTTTAGAACTCAAATACTAGTGAACTTTAAATCTGCAGGGGGAAGGCTTCATCTAGGTCCCTAACCAACCTCAGGTAACCCTGCAAAAGCTCTCAAATAGAAGGCATGTCTAAAGAGGGAAAAAAAAAAAAGTAATTACAAAAGCATCTTTATTTACATAGGGTTTTTTTCCTTTTCCTTAAATATTCACAAAGTCAAAACTCCTTTCACATCTGTAACATATGTCACAAACCAGAGGGTTTCATACTAATTGGCACATTTCTTGAGGATAAGGAGACAAAATACAAGGCTGCAGAACGAGTAGGTTTATGGTCTAAGCTGAAGATTATCTTGATTGAGAATATAAATCACTGCCTCTCTACCAGGATTAAACAAAAGCAAAAGAAACACCTACTGAGGTCTAGTTACTAAGTCTCTTCACTATCATTTGAAAAGAAATAGTCAGGTACAGGTGGTATGTAGGATTGTCTCATGTTTGCAAGTTCACTAGTTCACAATTCACATCCCTAAATCAAGTCCTCTGTATTACCAAGTATATGCAGGCAACAACTTCTCAAGAACTCAACTACTTAAATCCCAGACAAATCAGCTTCATCACCCCCTTGCACCATCTACACTTCAAAAACACAATCTGTGATAGGGAAAATCTTGAAGCTCTTCCCACTTAAGAACTTTTGTCCACAGTGTCCAAAGTGAGAAAGCAACTGAAAACTGCATCTAGTTTTTCCACTTCTAATCACACACGTTTTTTCTCTGCTAAATTGAATGGCTCCACGGCTTCACAGAAAATTTTGCATATAAACCTTTAAGAGCAGTAACTAGTGAGAAATTATAAAGCTTTCCTTTCCAAGTTTCTCCCTTCAATTACTGCTCAAAAATATAAAAGCAACAGCTCTCCTCCTCTCCTGAAAAACCCAAACGTATGCACACAAACAAAACCTTACCAGGAAACCAGTATTAAATCCTCCTCATTTTAGTATTAGTTCCAGTACCAGCATCATCATAAGCCCTATGCCCCCATCAGATAATTTCTTTTGTTCAACCCTACAGCAGTTGGAAGATGATGAAACTAAAAGGAACAAAAAAATTCTGGGAGGAATTTAAATGCAGTAATTGGGAGTTAAAATCTAATCTCTGCTAACTGCCTGCTGTGAAAAGCAACCATAAATATTTGCAACTATTTCTCTCCAAACCAGAAAGCGATCCCAGCACATAGGTAGAGCATCTGAGAGTGAAGCCCTCGGGTACAAAACACATCGAACATGCTCATTACTGAAACTTCAAAAGCAAACAATCATTTCCCATAAAAGGTTAGGATGGTCAACAACCACCCAATATTTAACTACCAACCCCAATTATCACCAAATAAAACTATATAAACTAAACCACACAACTGTAACAGAGTCAAAGGCAGAAGCACACAACATTGGTTCATGCTGATAAAAAAAATTCGACAGGGTTTGTTCCCTGCTGGGGTCTCAAATGCCACCTTTGGGCTTCACTGCTAGCATGATGCTCCTGCAAAGTCTGAAAAGGTAGAAACATCTCTGGACTTTTTAATGAACTAATACATTTCAGAAAGAAGAAAACCTATACAAAACAATAAAGAAAGCCTATAGGGTAAGAAAAGGGGATGGAGTAAGGTCGGCTTGTTCCTGCAACAAGAAGGAAGAAAAGGGATCTGGATCAGACCCTTTCTTTGTACTACAGCTCTGAACATCTACTGCTGTTTGAGATGACTTGAAGAGGGAAGCAGAGATGAACCTGCAGCACTACCTCTCAAGAGAGGTCCACGAGCATGCAACTTGGTGTGCTCAATGACTAACAGTGCTCCCTGCAAGTCAGCAATACATTGTTCCCCATCACAGGTAGCCTTGGCTTCAACTGAGGACAAAATCTGGTGGTCTTCTTAAGAAAATGAAAACCAAACTTGACTCCTAGGTCGCTATGTGCCTAACAAGCAAAATGACACAGCCTCAGATAACAAATCTTAGCATCAGTTCCATTTTCACTGGTTAAAGACACAACAGTGCAAGGACAAGCACTGTCTGAGACAAAATGAACAACCTATGTAGTAGTATTTAATGGTAAATTAGACTTGCCACCAACATCATCCTTTAAACTTCTTCTATGCAAGACAATTAGTGGTTCCTTCAGGCACCTCAATGAAGAACTAAGTCAGGCAAAATACTCACAAAGAGCTTTTAACAGCTGGACCTAAAGCTACAAAACCTCAGAACATTACTTACAGGTCACATGAGCATATGAGAACATCAACAATTTGGAGGAAAAGACTTACGATTGTAAAGATGACTGTACACATGTTGACTCCTGATTTTCACTTGTGAGGTATACAATAAGCTGGTACCCGGAAGGTAAATCAAAACACACAGCAAAGCTGCAGGTAAGTGAACTGAAGCTGTACTGCAGAAACTACTTACAATGACGTCTATATCACAGAAGCTAAATTGCTAGCATCTGTTCCACTTAAAATGTTCCAGCTCTAGCTCATTTGAAATTAACTTTCACTTTTCCTAAAGACAGTTTCTGTATTGCTAATTTTTCATTACCTTACATCACTGCCCTCCCCAAATTTAAACATGTAGCAACAGAAGGAGGCATTAAAATTTTAAGTCTTGTCAAAATACATTTCAATCTGATTTTTTTCTATAGCATTTTGGGATGTACAGAGCAACACTAAATTTTTCAGAGACACATCTATTAGTCATCGTGGCCTGCCTCATACAATTTGACGCACAAAGTGCTGAAACCAGGTAGAATACATCTCAGTCCACTACAGAGACCTGAGATTGATTGATAGAAGCTCTGATTTTATACTGCAGATATCCTCTAAAGTCCTCTGCAGAAAAGTGAATTTCCACTCTTTGTCTGCAAACCAATAAAGAATGTTCTTCTGTTACTGTCTGCTGCTTAATTTCTATATTACAAATCATTCTCACCTTCAAGCTCTGAATTTCCAAGTTTTATAAAAGGTCTACCTCGCTAATATACAGCCAGGAAAGAGTTCTCTTGAATAAAACTTTACTATCATTCTGTTAATTCTGTAGTAATAAAAATGTCTTTTTTTAAGCAGCAGGAGTTCTGTTCAGGGGAAAGTATAAAAACTATCTTTCAAATTTAAAGTACTGTAAGATTGCCAGCAGTGCCAAAAAACAATTAGTACTGTGTGTAATTAAACAAAACTCAAAAGATGGAGGCAAAAAGATTTGATCTACATGGTGAATCGTTTTGAGACCTCTACTGCGGAAGAGCCTGCACAGTTTGATCTGAAATTGGACTAACAAAAAAAGAGAAATTACGCCATTCAGTGGCCATGAATTTTAGAACCGATTCCCTGATACTTATCAAGGCTGTTTTTCAATAACGAGACTCTCTCACTATACATATATATACGGTCAGTGTTGTGTTCTGAGAAACATAAAGACCATTCTATCAAATATGAGATCACAAATTCTAAAAGCAGAATTTTATGAGGGACTGCCTGAATTTAGCAAGCTGAAGCTCTCTATCATAATCATTATGACAGTTGTACAATGAAGATGAAGTTTATTTGCCACCAACATTAGCAGGACAAATTTATTTATAACAAATGCTTTAAAATGTACTGATAAAAATGCCTATTGATACTGTCAGAGCTGCTTGCAATTTGACAGATCAAATCTTATTTTCATTCTTAAACCCCATGAAGGAATGGTATCACCAACTTGCATTCTGTAGTGAGCAAATTGATTAATCCCCCTCTATAGAAATCTCAACTCTTGATTACACCTATCAGACGTTAAGCAGCATTATTCTAGAGTGACAACACTTGACAAATTCCCAAACCATTTTTCTCAGCCTTTGTGGCCCTGCTAGCTTGTATTAACCCTGATGAAAAATTAATTTTCCTTATCTTCTGCTAAACCCCAAAATCCAAATCCGCCAAACTGGCAACTCTTTCTGTAAAGGTATTATGAAAACCTCTAAAAGATTAATTGCATGTCTTCAGGTGACATTAAATTAATTTCTGTACTCGTGACAGACATTTGATACTCCGTACTGAGAGGACAGATAACATTGTCAGGATACACAGAAGGACAGTGGTGCAGTGTCCCAGGGCAGCCTCTTATGAATTCTCCTTTCGATAAGGCCATACTTCACTGTCATCAGCACTGTTAGGGATCTTGCAGCCCATAGACCTCACTGCACAGGTTTCTATTAACTACGACAATGCTGTGTCTATCCATGTAATCTTTATAAAGCTAATTCAAAAATCACCCAATAGTAAAGGGATGCGCATGCTGGATAAAGCACTTAAAGGAAATAAACTCGGGTTGATTTGTGTAAAAATAACACAGAGAAGCAAAATGTTTTCATCTTTTCTTAGATGCAATGTAACTCAAATTCTCTGCAGCATGATGAAGGCTTAAATCTTGAAGGGAAATCTCAATCCAAAAGGGTCTTGTAATTGATTTCCTTTAAGAAATGAGAAACCCCTCATCTGTTACCAGTTTAAGTCAATATTTCTAGAAATGAGTACCTCTACAGTATCACAGTAGTTAAGAGGGGAAAACAAACCACCAAACCATCCTTTAGGTTATTAAGTTCATCTTCACTTCAAGGACAAGAAAAATCACTATTTATCAGCTATATAGGTTTTCACATGTAAACTTGTATCTTACTGATACTGCAATTGACTATAGTAAAAAAGACAGACATCTACAGGGACAACTGTGATCCCCATGTAACAAAGAGGAAAAAAAACCAGTAAAGCAAAAACCATGTAGAGCAAGAAAGACCACAATCTAATATATATGAGTATTTTCTCACTACAATTATCAGAAACATATATTAAAGGCAAGCCCCCTAATAATTAGCTATTTCTCTTTGACTGGTGCTCCAAATGCTTTACCACTTTGATACAGGCAGTTGACAGACTGGGGACAGGAAGCCTAATCACTTGCCAAATATCCCACAACCAAGTGACATGATCAAGCACTGTTTCTGAACAGTTGAAGATCTGTTTTCAACCTGTCAAATGCCAATGAGAAACACCTGGAGCCCTTTTTCAAAAGGCCTTCCAAGACATTTAAAAGTATTTTCTTAAGTTCAAGAATAGCAGTACTTAAGAAAACTCATGCTCTACAGCCAGGCTAGGATATGCTACTCTATCAATAGACAACTCATCATTAACAACTGGTGTAAGACATACTAATGGTCTAGTTTTGACTCAGAGTACACACAGAAATAAGCTACTACAGAAGTTGTAGACAACCAAAGCATTCCCTGTTCACATCAGAGAAAAGACATTTCTGGTGCTGGCCAGTGAATTATGGTTATTTTTCCCAGCCTAAAGACTTCTGCATGGTGCAAACTTACCTCAAAGAAGAGCACTCAGACTACGCAATAAAGAAAACACTTAAACAGTTCCCTTCCTCATGATAAAAACACTGCTAAGCTGCTTCAGTGAGCCATGATGTGATGACTACCTTCGATGCCTAATGGTATATGAAAAGTCAGAACAGCAAGAAGAAAACGTCTTGTAGAAGCAGCATCTAAATCCATTTAATACCACATACTAACAGAACTCTTACCTTACGTATCTCCTCATCTGCGTGAGAGGAGAACAAAGGCACAGAGAAGGACTGGCCAAAGAGGTGTTAAAGAATCCTAGCCATACCCATGCTACACTGAAGTTTCACCAGGTGTCATGAAACACAGTTGATTAGATGTCAAATCCAGACTACATGTTTTTCTAGTACAATCACCCACCAGTTCATTATTTAAAAAAAAACTCTGTGTCAAAGCTACAGCAAAATCAAGGTTCTGGACTGGGTATGTATAATAGTCTTAGAAGCATCTTCATTTTTACTTCGTTGTCTGCAAAATACATAATGTAGATGTCTATAAACATGTTTTTGAGCAAAGTTTCCTGGTTCCCTTTTCAGTTGCCAATCTCCAGGATAATTTTTGTAGGGAGAATTTTACTGAAGACTGGACAGGCAGAAAAATCATCAAGAGAAAAGGCTCCTGCCAGAAAGTATCAGTGATTTAAAACTCCTGATGGCCCAAAGTTCCTGCATGAGCACTTCCCAGCTGGACACCATCTATGGCATAGAAAGTCAATACTGGATATCAGAAATGAGTACAACTGGAGCTTTACTTCTTGTGTCATGTCTAGTTTTTCCAGTTCATGTTCCTTGAAACTTAAAACTAATAGCAAGTTGAGTCACTCTGATGTGTTGCCCTAAGCTCCTTGTACAGTCTTGACATGGACAACCCACATTACTTGCCTCCCCAATCACTTACAGTGCCAGGATTCTCCCGACTCAGAGCCACGCCTCTGTACTAAAGGTCTATCCCATCGGTCAAACCTGAAATACCATTTAAAAGGCATTTTTGACTTCTTGAAATACTAAATTTAAATTGGACAAATCTGCATGTCCCCTCCCCCCAAGTTAAGAGATTGCATTCAATTAGTTTTCATTGAAAATTAGCTTTCTTTTTGCAACACACTTCAATAGTGTTACAGTTGCCTTTAGTCATTTCCTATCAGCAAACTGGGCTACTACATACTCTATAACACCAACATCACATCAATATGATTTTTGCACTGTAACACTTACGATGGCAGAAAAACTCTCCTTTGAGACTTAACAAGAGACACAAGCAATACCAAACACCTTGCTTTCAGGGTATTCAGGAGGAAGCAGCACTCTTCTTCAACATACAATTTAAAAGTCTCCTGAGGAAAATGAGAAACCTGTTCTGCAGTCTACAATAGGAAATACTTTATTGCAGTACTTCCAAGATATCCACAGCGAAGTTAAATTCAATTTAAGGTAGATACCTCTTCCCCCTTTCAAAGATTTTATTACAAACCCATAAAAAATACTATCTGTGTCTGGTTTGGTTGTCAGTCCCTGTAGTTGCTAAGTGTGTCCATACATGCCCTTCTATTTCATTTTCCCAGTAACCAAATACACCCCAAACAGTAGACCATAGCCCACCTCACTACCCTCAAGCCATGAAATATTCTGTCTCTATAGGGACCATCCTCACTGGAGGTCTGGGAGGACAGGGTTTATTGCTCATTTTCAAATGCTTCAGGGAAATACTACGAGTTTTTCACAACCAGAATATCCAAGGGCTCCCTGATGTCCTTTTTTGTCTGTGCTGGTTTTGGGTTTGGGTTTTTTTTTGAGGTGGAATTAAGAAATTAACATCCATTTGTGAAATATTTCCAGAGTGAAATCTTGCAGGTTGTGTCAGGCAGAGTCCTTTTTCAACAGCATTTACATTACTACTGCTTCAAAGGTCCTGCCCATTTTGACACTCTCCAAGTGACAAACATGATTATCTGGGCATTCAGATATCATGGTTTCTGC
Organism: Cariama cristata; assembly: GCF_000690535.1. NCBI lineage: Eukaryota > Metazoa > Chordata > Aves > Cariamiformes > Cariamidae > Cariama > Cariama cristata. The sequence goes on along the minus strand of NW_009599407.1, from coordinate 15,192 downwards.
ACTTCCTTCAGTTTGCTGCTGATAGAATATGGATATTATCCATGCCTCCTTCAAACAGTGGGATATGAATAAACTGCAATGCCATTCTCCTGCTTCTCAAAGAGGAATAGGACCGTATATGGCAAGAGTTCCTGCATTGTTTCTCACCGCTGGTAGCACTGCAGAGCTGGGTAAAGGGCTCCCTCAAGAACTTGTCATGCAAATGTCAAAAATCTTAGTGTTTGTAATTCCTGACATATTTAGATGAAAGGCGCTATAGAGCTTTCGAGTCAAATATTTTTAATTAAACTTGAACATACACATGCAAGTAGAAACAAGTACAAACATTAAGCAAAGTTGGTTGATAAGATTACATTATCAAACAAGAAGCATCTCAATTGGTATCTTTTCCCATATTTAGAACTCCATATTAATGTCTTTACACTTCTCAGTTACTCTAAATATGAATAAAGTTGTCTATATCTTCCATTCCAATTCTCTTTTTCTTTTTACAATCCAAGGACATTTTTTGTGACAGGCTTTTCAAACAAAAGAACTTGCCAACTCTTTCTTCAAGCTTTTCAGATGAAGCATTTCAGGAATTATGATTGCTAATAAGACACTGCTTCTAATGCAACAGGGAACACTGAGATTTTTAAGTATCTTTATATACATATGTATTTATGAAATAAGCTCATTGTGCAGTTTTCCACAGAGACAAAGATTGGTGTGTTCTTGGTGCAGCATAAGAACCAGCATTTTCAGGCCTCTGGGACAGACACGCATCTCTTTGAGCATGGCAGGCCATTTTCTGGCTAGAGAGAAATCACCCAACAGCAATATAAGATGACTGAATGATACAGAGATTTTCAGATATTACTGTTTCCCCACAGAACCTCCAACTAAATGAAAAACATGTTCAGCACATATTTCATACGATCTTAAGATATGTAAGGTTGTAGCTGGTACAAACCTGTTCTTCCAGGACTAAAGACACTTCTAATATATTGGCTTAAGGAACTCAATTGCACTTGGTACTGGTACTATTTACCAACAGACTGATCATAGAGAGCCCAACGGAGACCACCACAAACAGCCCAGGTGTTAGAAAACATGCCCCATCAAGGAGGAGCGAAGGACACGAGTGCTCAGAAACAGTTAAGAGATCTTTAAAGAGAGAGGCAGCTACAAAAAGGGATATAAACGCTTTCCCATGTCTCTTGAAGTATAATACATTAGTCATAGATTCAAAATTGCAGCAAGAAAATACGGTTTGGTCACTAAGAAAATTCTAAATGGACAGGTTAAACACCGAAATAGATGGCCAAAGAAATCTCTAATAATGAGATCTCAGAAAAAGGTTGGTCAAAAATCTGGTCAAAATCTGTCAGGAACAGTACAAAGTTCATTCCCCCTTCAAGACAGAATAAATTATTTCTATTGTCCTTTCACCCTTATTTCCTATAATTTTATAATCATGTTATTAAGTGATTTATTAGGGTGTTTATTCCCAATAAACAACATTTTACAACTTCATTGAGTTTATTCTTATGCATATCTTTAGGACTGACTTCAGGCTCCTCACCAAGCCAGGCAAATCTCAGATGTTTTCTTAGTAAAATACACTAGTATGAATATTCAGCAAATATGCTGAACTCCTGTATCTGGAAAGGGTGGCTCTGAGGACATGCCACACAAACCATAAAGCAGACCTAAGCCATCGGAAGACATTTGGGCTTCCATGAAGAACGAACCCAAACCTCAAAATTCACCTGCTATACACTAAGCACCGCCTCATTTTCCAGGAATGTAACATTTAAAGGAGTAATTAAAATTGAAAACTATTCACTGTACTGTCATTCCCGCATAAATTACAGGAGTATTAGAAAAGGCTGGGCATATCAGCATTAGGGGAGGGAATGTGCTGTAAAAAGCGTCAGACAAAATCATTAATGATGGTACCTAACATGTCACCTCGATATGCAGACTTAAGTCTGACATGCAGGAAATGCTGAATCATTTTCTGCTTCCCTTTAAGTGTAAGAAACCATAAATCAAGGCTTCTTATGCATCAGATAAAGTGGAAAAATTAAAATATTTCTTGGAATTTAATTAGTAATTCTTACAATTCCATAAAAATATATAAAAAGCAAAATCCTCTCAAGACAGAATATTGTGGAAACAGATGAAAGGTGATTTTTACCTTCTCAAGTAACAGGGGATAATTCTACCCGGAGGTCAGAGATCCTCAGTAGGACTGCGATGCCCAGTAATACAAATAAACATAGTTAGAAGCTTAGACTGGGAAAGATACTGCCCTCAAGAGAAGACACTATTCTCTTCTGACAGTATTTGTACACCATAAATCTCACCAACACACCAAGTACATCTCCTCAACTGTTAAGCAAAAAAAAATATCACCAGCAATGCATCACCATTTAATCCTGTTGTACGGAGGGTCCTACTAAATCTAGAACAGTCCTTGCTACCAGCTCCTGTTTTAGCTCAATTTGCTCTAGATAGAGTTAGTATGGGTCTGGCCTCAATCAGCTTTTTCAACTGACAGCTCTACTACGGTGCTGCACTACAGCCGGCAGGCTGAAAGAGAACGGACTTTCCAAGTCTTCACTAACATGAACGAAGAGAGCTTCGAAAAGGAAGCTGCACTGTGTCTAACTGCAAGCCATCTCACTCGTACATGGGTATCCAAAACATCTCTGCACAAAAAAAAGCTCTAGAAAGGAAAAAGGGTACAAGTGATTATACTGACAGCAATAGCAGGGCTTAACTGCAGGATCAAGTCAATGCATATAAATAAGACATACCAGCCATCCTTTGGCCAAAGGCAGGGAATTAGAAGAAGCACTATTACATGCTAAGGAGAATGGCTAGGAAAAATGAGATTAGGCTTTTGCTTTCTATTTAGGGTTGAGGAAAAAGTTGTGAAAATAAATAAAGCATGTGGCAGGACTAAATACTAGAAGTAGAAAATAAATATGATCTGTGAAATGTATAGTATTCAGAGTCCAAGCAGCTTTTAATTCTTCTTTAAAATTCTGTCAAGATAGACACGATTGGTCCTCCAGCTGCTCTTTTTTTTTTTTTTCCCTTGTGTGGTCAAAGAAACAAAGTCAGAGATGCAGCTTGTCACTAACTAATTCAAAATTAATCAATTATCTTGATCAGTGTTAAACTGCTAATTGCAATGCTTGCTTTTATTCTTGCACAGTTCGAAGGAAAACTTAAAACATCCACAGTAATATGAAAAAAGTAACGAAGGCTACATGTAAAAAACCTGCTTTCCCTTGCTAAAACCTCAGTAGCTGAAAGTTAAGAAAGACAGAGCAGATCTGCTTCTGTATACAATGAAAGAGAGGTTACACATGCATTTAATGAAGCTAATTGCTCCTGCTTACCATGAGACTTATCTGAAAGAAATCATTTATGGTTTTTTGAAATAGAGCATTATTATAAAAACTATTTCATTGTGAATGCTACTGTGGGCACTGATAACCATTTGTTATGAAGAGCTGTATACAGTGGTGACTGGCATTGTTCTGTTTCACCACATAATAAACGAAGTTGTGCATGACTGCTTTATTCAGTTATTCATGAATAACAAACATGTTATACCTCTTGCAGGCCACTGGGATACCTGCAGACATATTTATATATAAATATTTTCAGCCCAGCAGAATCAATTCCTTTCAACTTCTTGTACTTTATTCCTCTGTATTTAAGTTACCAAGTCTGAGGAATTAGACGTACTCCAAGTCAGGTTGTTGTCAGCTCTATGTAGTTAATAAGGCCCTTTATGTTAGTATTTTGAAAGAGCACACAGTCATTATGCAGTTCTCAGTTTTAAGTGTATTTAAGTTTTATGAGCTGTAGAAAAACTTTTACAAAAAGTAGTTAAGACTGTCATTTTGACTTCCTCCCCATTTCTACAGAGCAAAGCCTAGCCTCCAAGGCCTTGTTCTGCCCCTGTTAACACACTGTTCACTTCATTACAGACTTACAGCAGTTCTGCAAGTTTCCCTAATCAATGCTCCGAATAATTTAAGAAGCATTCTTCCAAAAAAACCCTCCAATGTACCACAGCATAAAACCACATCACTTCCTTCTTTCCTCCTCAGCCTAAGCCCAAGGACAGATTTCATACTGGGAACATGATCTCACTATGTCCTCTCATCTCAGTTTCTTCAGAGCCCTAACAAATTAACTTGTCTTTTCATTAAGACAGAACAAATTTGGTCGAGATACTTTCTAACCAAAGCCCCAGATCTTAAAATATGCACACTGCCATCAAGACCAGCATTGTGAGTCCTCCACAACACCGGTGCTCAAGGGACATTCTGCAGATAATAGACCCCTCATCAAAAGATAAGGAAATCTCATTTAGATGCAGAAGTGAAATGGTAACATTTTAAACCCAGCCTCTAACAGAAAACATCCCCCTCCAATATACTGCTTAAATTATTTTCACAACACACTTCCCAAGAAAATAAAAACAATCTTCCCTTGAGTACAGAAACCACACTAACACCAGCACACAACTAAATTAGGTGGCTTCAACTACCAAATAAGCAGAGCTTAACTTTTTAACTGAACCTTAAAAACAGTCATCCAAATCGTTTTTTCTGGCCAATTACCAGAACTACCAACTGTAAGCAAAAGGAACTTGGCTGAGGAGTCTTTCAGACCCAAGTTACAACAAACTTAAAAGAAAGGAGTATTATTTCCATGTGATTTCAGTCATAACTGCCTGGCAGTAAAACATTAGAGCAAATATTAATTTCTGAATAACTTCTAATAACTTATAGTTCTGAAAATATAAAATATGGACTATGAGATCTGCTAAACCTGTTACTTCCCTCATCAGCTTAGGCCCACTTTTTATTTTGGGATTACATAGAATGAAACACACAAAAACAAACCACCATGACACACACACACGAGATGAGCCTTGGAAACTTACCCCTCCTGACAACTTAATCACCCTGACTTTGCTGCCGACATGGGGCCCATCTCCACTACCACTGTTTGTCCGCTGCATGACAGTCCTTTTCACGCCAGGTTTCAGTTCCTGGGGCCTTCCTTGCACCGAAGCCACTCGAGCAGTCTGTGTTGTGGGCAGCGATGCTGCAGCAGGCTTTGTCTGTAGTACTTTCTGCGGCACCTGAGGCTGACTTGGAGGTATTGTTCTAGTTTGCCTCAGCTGCTTTACTGGCTTCATCTGCTGTCCTTGATACTGCACGTTCGCTCCGAACTGTGGGAACTCCGTGGGTTTGGGTTGGATATTTGGAACTACCGGATCTTGCTTTCTAACAAGGAGTCTGTTTTTCACATTTTGCCTGGTCTGTAAGCCAGAGTGGGGTATGTAAGGGCTGCCATTGGTGGGGAACTCAGAGGAGTCGTCCTCCTGCTGGGTGTAGGACTGTTGCATAGAAGGTTGTTGCTGCTGCTGCTGCTGCGCAAGTCTTTCGAGCAATTCCCTCTTTCTAGCACCAGCCTGCTGCTGCCGCCTCAGCTCCTTTTGTTTCAGAATTTCTTCTCTTAGACGCTTTTGCTCTTCTATCTTCAAACGATACAATCTAGTTTCTTCATCTTCGTCTGGATACTACAAAGGAAAATACAAATGAATTTTTTAAATTCTCAACAAATGACCAGCTTGGTCAAAACAACATTAAATTGTTGTTTCAGATGTTGTAAAGCTATAACTCTCTGAAGGGCTTTTTAAATTATCCCCGATACCAAACTAAGCCTATTAGTAGACTATATCTGCTGGTAAGGTTTATTTGCTATTCATTACAGACAAACAGCTGAAATCTGGTTTAGGACTTAGATATACTTCTTCCTAGACAGAAAAGCTTTAATACCAGTTGAGAAATCTTATCAGAATACTAAAATAAGAAAAAAAAATTTTTTTACAACTTGGAACTCATTTAGAAGTTTCTGAAACCAATTAAACTATTAATATAATTCAAGATATCAAAATATGTTTCAAATGGAAAGTAACAATACGGAGGCAACCCACTGTCACACAGGTTTTATCTTGCTCTTTTCTGACAAAGTAACAAAAGGTAGGGTGGTAAATGACCTGAAAGGCCCTGATTAGAACTATTGATTTTTCTCACAGAATTTTCAGCCTGATCTCAAACTCATTTGTCACACAATAATTGGTTATAATGAACAGCACAAGTCAATCTCTCTGACCTTGAACTTGTGCACTCTCTTCAGAATCAAAATGTTGCCAAATGCAGTGTTGGAATATTAATGGTATACAGAGAATGCCTTTAATATTCTAGCCCTGGGCCCTTCTCAAAATATTACACACCATCAAATAACCTTTCTAAAGGTTCTTCAACTTCAGCAGAACAGGTTCTTATGAAAAGCTGTATAAAAATGGACTACAGTCAAAGAAATGCAGATTCTCATCATCCTGGAAAAGAAATCAAATTGCTCTTGCGATATAATCACATGCATTTTTCAAAACTGCAAAGAATACTTTTTCATTACACTACTTTTTTATTTTCTAACTTGAATATTTCAAATGGTTGAGACTTGTACGGACTGCTTACAATGATAATGAGCACAACATTCTACTCAAGATATATTAATCTCCCCTAAAAAAAAAAAAATCATACTCTCAAAGTAACAATACTTTGCATGTTGGTAAATTAACACAAAGAATGCTAAAATATTTCTCAAAAACTGGGCATCCATGATAAACAGTTCTTTACCTTCCAGCAACTGGGTGAAAACTCTTGTCAACGCAAATGTCATTTTTTGCACATATACAACACAATGTTTTCATCGTTTTTCTTTTTCTTTTTTTTTTTTTAATTCAAGTGCTTTTATTCCTGGTACGTCCCAGAATCCTCCCCAACCCAAGGAAAAAAAAAAGCAGAACAGTTTCAACCATAAAGCTGGTTCACAGATATAAAATCCCAGCAGAGTCACATTTCTATTCAGAGAATCCAGATGCACAAGTCCTGAACGTTTGTTTCCTTCAGCTGTAACTGCATCTTCCCTGAGCATATATTGATAGGGATTATTCCCACAGTTACTAAAATATAGCTGCATGTCTCACACTAGAAGTCCAGCCGAACCAATGGCTAGCATGAGACTTCAAAACTGAATTTTTTTAATTAAATTTTTTTTTTTTTTTTTAATTTTTTTTTTTTTTTTTTTTTTAAAATATGGGCTATACTTCAGGGATGAGGTCTAACACTGTCCTTTTTAGGAGAATGCTTCATATACCAAAATGTTCTGATCTTCCTCTATACTTTTTGGACTATGATGGCGCTGATTAATGACTAATCAGTGTAACTACTAAATTACAGGTCTTTGTTGATAGATGGTAAAAGGAATGTGCTTCTGAAGGAATCTCAAATATTTCATCTTATATTGAAAACTGGAAATGCTGGACTGTAGTAAAAAAAAAAAGAATACGAGTCTTATGAAATACAGTAAAAGAATAAGACCCTTAAGTATAGTTTGCATAGAATGAGAAAATACAGATAAGCTCCAGAGAAGGATGTGCTGCTATGCAGATCTTGATGCAATGAATAAAATTTTCATTCATTTTCAGATACAGTAAGTATCTCACATTTATTGAAATTGTCCAAACGGAAAACTTGTTTCACTTAACGAATTAGTTTATTCACTTGTTTTGCTTTAGATCAGAATATTCTACATTTTATCTAAACAGGTTTGATGGATGTTAGTGAGCCAGTACCAAATTCACCTTTGGAGGTGGCACTGTATTTCTTTTTTCCTTATGTTCAATTGAGGGTATCAATAACAGCACGAGTCTGCATGACACCAGCTCTTCTATCAGCTGTCCTTTATTATCAGGGACAGACTTGTCTGCTCAATTTATCATGTAACAAGTTCTGAAGGCCTTGGAAGATGTAGATCACAACGCCGTAAGTTGAAAACACTAACTCAAAGGTTACATACAGCAGCACAGAAATGTGTACTTTGCAGTACACCTAAATGAGTCTTGCCAGCAGACAAGGACTGAACATCCTGAGGGACTCTGATCAGTATGTCCATGCAACACCCCTTGGACACATACACTGATTTCAACTACACTAGCATTAAACACAGAAGACGACTGACAAACTATTATTACCAACACATATGAAGTTAGATGAATGCTCAGTAAAATATTCAGGCAATTTGATCTCAAATATAATCTGAAATTTTCCTTTCAGGAACTCAACTCAATACTTCAGAAGTTAGTAATGATCCTGTGAAGTCAATCCCTTCTTAAAAGGTAAGCTTCGAAATCAAGGGTCAAGAGCTGTGAGGTTATATGACAATTGCAGATCAGCCTCTTAATGGGCTATAGGTAGACCTAAATCCTTCATCTTCATAAGCAAGTTGCTACTACTGTTAAGTTCTCAGTAAAATACACTTGCAGTTACAGGAAGACCAAATGATATAAAGGTCCTGTGATGATTAAGGAAATATTTGCAATAGGGGTCAGGTTTAACTGACATTAGTTGTGCAATGACCCAACAGTACAGATTCAGAATGGCAGCAAACTCCTTACTAGGATGAAAATAGGGGCAGTTAAACTCTCTGCTGCTCAGCTTTAAGATCACCTTACATATACTATACTATAGAGTGTAGGGGTGTGTATATATATACATATATGTATGTATATAACCTATAGTATATGTAAATGACCTATAGTGTGTAATAAGGAGCTTCATCATACAGAATGGGCTGGACAGTGTATTGAGTCAAGATGGAAACTGTAGACAACGCCTACTGCTAATGATTTTCATGCCATTTGTTTAATAAGCCCAGTACAGATTTCTCCAACAAGCAGTAGCACTGCCAAGAAAAAAAAACAAACCACAAACCAAAAAACAAACAAACAAACAAAAAAACCCACCAAAAACCAAACCAGAAAACCAAGCATTTTGCCCAAAAAAAACAACTGGGAGAAAGCAGACATCCTTCAAGTCATAAAGTTCACAGCTTGCGTTTAAGTTTTCTGTCAAAAGCAACATTATCTGCAGGTGAAGAAGCAGAAAGACTCCGAGCAGCCTTTTTCTTGGATAAACTATTGATGCTTCACACTTTTTCTTTGGCAAAGTCCACAACATGAAGAAATGGTACACGGTATATGGCTCCTCCTTTTACAGGAGGCTACAGAGTAGAAAAGGCCAGAGATGCAAATCAGTTTCCTTGATTTTGTGGAGTTGGGGTTTTTCTTGTTGGGTTTTGGGAGTTCTGTTTTTGTTTTGGTTTTTTTTCTCTGTGTGTGTGTGGGGATTTTTTTAATGTGGAGATTCTCATCCATCTTTGAACAGTTCTTGAACACAATGTATTTTATTGTGGTTTGAAGGGAAGACCAAGACTTAGCTACAGGTTTTTCTACTGCCTTAAGATCCAAAGCAGCTTTGATGGAAAGTGCCAAAGGAAAACGTTACAGGTTGCTTTTCTGAGTCCAGCTGAAGAGCAGCAGTAAGAGAAGCAACAGTTCTATATCATTTTCCAGGAGAACTTAGAATGGCACTGTTGACTGAGGAAAAGAAAGCCAAGACATGCCCTAAAACACAGGATTAAACTTTCTACTGAAATTCAAGTCCTAGTATCTGTAGCTTGCTTTTCGTATAGTAAATTTAAAAAAACCTCCACACCTTTTCAGAGGTCTGCAGGTTTTATTACTAGTTAGTAGAACTAAATGCGGGGTTGTAAGAACCAGATACTGTAAGTCTTCTTGTTTGCTATCAAGGAACAAAAAAGGAATCATGCAACCAGGCTCACTTGTGTCCCTCAGCAGAATGGGTGCAAGGACAGAGCTATTAAAATGGTCTGATCTGTGGCATAATCACAAATCTATTCAGCAGGTTTATCTTCATTTTTTCAGCTGTAACATTAGAAACAAAAGAGGCTAGAATAATTTGTCCAAAAATTCATGACGGTCTTCATAAAAGGTAAGGCCAGATGCAAACTACGTTATTTGGCTGCTTGTATTCAAAACCACAAAATATCTTAAATAAAGGCACCTACCTACACACCACACATTTCACATTGCTGATAACATCAGCTCCTGAACCCTAGGAAGGTGTGAGTCACCCTACAAAACACAGGTGCTGTACATCTTGGACAAACAGGAAGAGAATTAAGAACAAGGTTACAAGTTACTCTGAGAAGCACACTGCCCTCTTGCGATCTTCCAACTGGACAAAGACTGTGATAAGAAGAATCTTCTAAGTACAAGACAGGAGGCACCATTACCAAAATTTGGAAATCAAGCCTATCTGAACTGCAGAAAACTCAAATTCAGACATGTAGAATTTTCAGGTAGTTAATTTCTAAAAAGATGAAAATATTTAGATACATTTGGTCTAATAACTTAACACAGCAACTATTTCCATATTGCAAGCCTTGTTAAAAAAAGAAAAAAAAAAAGACAGCAACATAAAATCCAACAACCCAACTACAAAATTTACTGAATTTGGATGAATGGAACGTGAAGGTTTTCTTTCAGTATCAGGGACATTAACTGCAGTACAAGCAGGAATATCTGTGCACCTATGATTATGCAGCACTCCATTAATTTCTCTCCTGTTCTGAGCTCCAACATCCATTTCTTCTAAAGAGATTCACATCACCTTTCCACATTCTCTCTCAACTCAAAAATCCTTAATATTGCCTTAATTCCTCTTATCCTAAACAGACCTCAAGATGAGCAGAGTTAGGCCCACAGTCATCACCCATACTTTCTAATTTCATTGACAAAATGATTTTTCAGACTGAGGATGTAAAAGTTTAAATCTTGGAGGGTAATAACAGCTATTCTAAACAAAGGCATTTAAAGTCAGTATTTTGCAGCCTCACAGGAACACAAACATACCATTAGTAAAGCAGAAATATACTTTTTAATCTTCTAGTCACTCAGGTTGCAAACCTTTCAAATATCTATTCTGAAAGCTAGCAAAACCTTTAATAGCCAATACTGCCTTTTTTTGGTGCTTCCTGAATGACAGGGCATTCATAAATGTGGCCACTGATTCTTCAGGAAGAAGGACGCAAAGAAGTCTTAATAATTTTCCAGTTGAAGGCACTTGCAAAATATCCTGCCCGATTCAGTCATGAGCAATATAGCTAGAAAAGATGACAGAACTTAACTCTTTCTCTTCTTCATAGAAAGCAAAAGAACAGGATGAAGTTAGCTAACTACAAGAAAAACACACAAAAAAAGACTTGAAAACATTGCAATCTGCCCAAGGAGAGAAATGTAATAACCTACACTACAACAACAGTGAAGAAAATGATTAAATGGTTGGAAATGAACGTTACTAGTGCAGCAATCCTGTTTGTAGAAGTGACAGTAAGTGTCATCAGTGAACAAGACTACCGCGGCAGCACAGCTGAAGAGGGACAATTGCTACTACACTGTTCGCAGCACAAGGCTCTATTTCAAGTCTGCTTTCAAAGGAGAAGGGTTCTGTGTGCGCACACATTCACACACTTTTCTAGTACTGGTCAAGTATATCTACAAAGGTTTTACTTCTACAGTTAATAATAGGAAACACTAGGCGACATCATTTTTTCCAAGGTAACTTTTTTTTTAATCCTGTTTTCCAAAAACTTACATAAAACAGGTACCAAACTGTTTGCAAAGATAGCTTTAACACAGAAATAAAGTTTTATTTGTAAAACACCAAGAATTCACACAAGTAAGATTAGTAAGTCTTATAACTACAGGTTTGTTAGGATATGTTTAAAATTTAAAATGGAGAGAACAAGATGACTGCTTTGTTGGTTTCTGTTTGTTTTTTGTGTTCGGGTTTTTTTTTTTTTTTGGGGGGGGGGTGTCTTGTTTATTTTTTAAATTAATTTGATTAAGAAGAGTGAAAAAATATTCATCTCTCTAAACACTGCCAGAGACATTTCAGAACCAATGCATTAATTTTCATATGACTACACTATGGAAGAAATTTAAGATGCTTTAGATGAGGAGGCCTATAGTTGATTTGCTTCAAAACTTACCTTACTAATGGCCTGAAAGACAGAGGCTTCTCTAAGAGGCATTGCATTTTCTGTGACTTAGATTATTCCAAGAGATTGAACTGAGGGGAAGGGGATTACTTAAGTCATTTTCTCAAAAAAGATCAAAATTAAAAGCTGAACAGCTGAAATAAGTATTTTCTTTTAATATTTCCATTGAAAAGCAAGTGCACAGGAAGTCAAAAGCTGCTAGCTATGCGTTTTTGTGCCTCATTTGTGAAAATTAGTTATGACCATCCCTAATTCAAGAACAAGATGAAAAGCTAATCATGAGCAGCTTAAAGGGAAGACAGTATTATCACAATTAAAGCTTTCAATAGTTGTTGAAGAAAATCTGGTCCTTGAGACAAGATTCATGGTCAACTAAAGTATAAGGATTTACAGCTCAGAATAAGCTGACACTCAGAAGTTACACAGGGTGCATTTAGCCATCATGTTTCTCTGGTACCTCCTCACGTTCAGGATTAACAGCACTACCAGTACAATCCTACCCACTCTCTCAAACTAACAGCACTCATGGAGAGTCTTCTCTAGTTTCCAGGAGAATCTATGCAGGGAAATGGTCATCTGTTCACACTGCATGATCCAGTGGAGCCCAGAACACTGGCATTTCATTTTTTGGTTGTGCAGAGTACTAGCACAGCAAACAGCATCATTTTCTCCAAAATGGGAAACTTAAGAGCATCTCCTATTTTCCCTCACAACAAAAGGTTTCATAAAAGAGAGATTTTCTTCTTCAAGAGCAAGAAGCTCCATGGATGATGCAGCTGCAACATCCCGCATGACTGCTCAAGACCCTAGAGAAGACTGAACAGCCTAAGGGAAAAACAGCATGAGGAAGACACCTCTCCAAATAGCCACTTTTTTTTTTTTTTGAGCTATACAGCATCATAGGAAATGGAAAAGAGGCTTTCTGACTTGGAAGAACATGATTACCTGAAAAAAACCAAGGGGATCATAATCCTGGAAGATAAAAATGGGCACAATGGGTACTTCAGAGGCCTTTACTCAACCTCTGCCTTTTCACAGTAGAAGTGACTCCTCCTCCTGCAAAACAGATTCACCATAGCCTTGCCAACCTTCCAGATTTCTTTTTTTTTGCCCGTGGAGACTGGTTTTGTTACCACATTAAAGAGAAATGTGCAACTCAGAAGGGAGGCCTCTAGTGGCAACCAAAAGTATCAGGTGAATAATTGTGCTTACAGTTCACAAGTCAGACTAGAAAACTTTTTAAAAAGTCAGAGTTTTTTGTTTCTTGCTGTTTGGTTTTTGTTTTGCTTTAAAAAAAAAAAGCCTTACCTCTGGTTCAGATTTTATTTCTGATTTTGCTTGGCCCACTGGTGTGATTGGTTTAGCTTTCATCTCAGGCCTTCCCTGTGAGTTTCCAACACCAGCTACAGACTTGGTGGCAGACATCGTGCTGGTAATGGGTTTGACCTGAGCAGCTGGGGTAGAAGTTCGCCTGTTGTTGCTCATTTCCATAGCATGTGATGGTGCTATCGGCAACTCACGCAAGTTACTATTTCTTGGAGCAGTTGACTGTAGCTGCTGATTTGGACGCTTGATAATATTTTGTGATGGTGTATTCTGAAAAGCAGTAAGGGAAAAAAACTGAAGACTTCCACTCCAAAGCAGACTAAAATGTTTCCTGTTTCACATTTTCAACATTTAGTTAAGTGTGGGAAAAGAAAGTTTTTCAAAGAGGCACAATTTTTCTTCTCACGTTGAGAATATTAAGGGAAAGTTTGACTATTTTAACAACTGTTGTTGAGGTTTTTTGTTTGTTTATTAAAAGCAAAACTGTATCTCACTCACTTGTTTAACATCTTTTTCAGAAATCGGCTTCACTGTGTGATTTACTTTTCTCATCAAAGCAACTATTCTGAACTACAGTCACATTGTCTTGAGCACTGCTATAGACTGTTGTGCTACCCCAACCTACCAAGCAACAGAATATGCTGCATGGGAGCAAACTCACAAGACATAAGTGGCACTATCTGAACCAGAAAGCTTATTAGCAGCGGTAGAGAGGCCTTCAAATTGAAAGACAGTGTCAGAGAACTGGGCTCCCACACAATCACAGGCTACCAGCAGTTTTAAAGTCTTACTAATCAAACCTATCCTCCAAAAACCCTTTATTGCCAGTTGTCGGGCAACTGCATCATCTCTTATTGGACCCAGATCAAGAAAAACACTGAAGACTAGAGGAGAAAAGAAAAAGGGAAAGATACATGTGCTGGTTTTGGATGTACATTATAAAATGATCAAGACAGAAAAGGAGCAAGAAATGGTGAAAGAAGGGGACAGAACAGGAAGGGAATAAATGGGACTACAAAACCATGCTGGTGAGTTTTGAAACCTGTGCTTACATGCCTGTTACCTGTGCAGAACTATGCAAGACAACACTGATGTGTGCGGTACTTACATGCCTTGGCTTCATTGGACCCTGTCGCGGCTGACACTGCATCCTGTTGTTATTTGGCTGTTGCTGTGTGGCCTGCATATGAGGCCTGAACTGTGGCTGGTTCATGGGCATCAAGGGCTGTGGCGGCCCTTGGAGATGATGATGGTGTTGCTGTTGCTGCTGGTGATGGTGTTGCGGCTGCTGCTGGTGATGGTGCGGCTGAGGCTGAGGTTGCGGCTGAGGCTGTAATGGAGGATGCAAGGGACCCTTCACATGAAGAAAAAAGATTATTTGTCTTTAGTTTCATGGTAATAAACTCCTGAAAAGTAGCTCCAGCCTCCCAAGACCTCAAAACATCTGTAAGTAGCTACAGACCAGGCTAAACCAAAAAGATACTGAGCAAAAAACAGAGTAACAGAAGCTGTGCAAGGTAGTTCTACACTTAAACCCATGTACGTCAACAGCTGAAGTGGAAAAAGATGAATGCAAGGGTTCCTGCCCTCTGCCCCCTTTTCTAATGACTTTTAAACTGGTTTTGTGTTTGTGGTTTTTTATTTTTTTTCCCCAACAACACCAGACTTCAGAATTTTCCCACGTTCAAGACACAGACACCATGAAATGATCCTGCACAAAGCCCACCGAACACGCAGGACCTTCCAGCATCACTCTGCACATCCCCAAAACATTTACCCACTTCAAGCAGCAATTCAGCTTCCTCCCGCTTTGCCGGAGGCCCCCGGCTCCCTGCTGGGCTCCGTAGCTGAGCGGCA
>NW_009599406.1:18220-18442 GCF_000690535.1 Cariama cristata | reverse complement strand
GGCGCCCTCACCCCGAGCCGGCGGGGTGCCCGCTGCGGAGCTGCTGCCTTGCTTCCATCAGCCTGTAAATGGTTTGCGGTTTTGGTTTTGTTTTTCCCAAGGCACTACCGAGAGTAAATTTGCGAAAAACACGGGAATTTGGGAATTAAAGTGGAACGGCGATAGCCTGGTCCCACTGCGTGTCGGCGGGACGAGTGATGGCAGAGGGAATGATCTCCGCTG
>NW_009599406.1:3118-18157 GCF_000690535.1 Cariama cristata | reverse complement strand
TTATTGCTGCTCCCGGGGACTTCGCTCTTTAACGCCCAGCCCTGAGCCGTTCCCCCGCAGCACTACACCTTACAACCGATGCTCAGCGAACGTGCGCTTACTTGCCTCGGTGTTACTGGGACTGATCCGTCTGCCCCAGCCTCCAGCGAGGCAGCCTCTTGAGCTGGCTGATATTAGTTCTGGGAGTTTGCTAAAGAAGCTTTTCAGTGTGTAACAAATAGCAGCAATAGCAATTTCCTACAGATTCTTCTCCTGTAAGGGGAAGGAAGCAAGTATTGCATTTCCTGCGCATCATCTGTGCACAATGCGCAGCGGACCAGCAAATCCGGGATGCAGCGCTGCTGTCACTTCTGTTTGTGCTGTATGAAGAGATCTTCTTGGCTCCGTGTTGTGTTATTGACAGGGCAGCACAGACTAACAGTCCAGAATGGGTTTAATACTCTTGAAAGTCCTCATTTTCCACTGAAGCACTGCTTGTTTGTTTTGAAACAGGTGGAATGGCGTCCCACTCTTTTAGATGTACCTGCTCAGACTAAGTTTGATTACGTGGTGACTGACCTAAATGGAGGACCTCAACCCCCCTCGCCCTATGAGGAGCAATACAAAAAGACCACATTAAAGGTGAGGCTGTATGTCGTGGTGGTTTCCTTTTCCCGCTGTAGACTTGTTTATTCCCATGTTCCACTGGAGACCTTTCCTTTTCTTTGCACTTAGGGTGGTGCAATTGCAGGACAGCTGACAACGGTAGGGATGCAGCAGATGTTTGCCCTGGGGCAAAGGCTGAGGAGAACCTATGTGGAAGAAGCCAACTTTCTCTCACCAACATTTAAGCCTGCTGAGGTCTTGTGAGTCTCTCAGTTCCCTCCTGGACCTTCCCTTGCTTCCTCCCTCCTAACAAGTAGCCCTGCGCTAGGGACACTTTCTGAGCAGCATACCTTCACCACCCTATAGCAGACTGGCTCGCCCCTGGGCCCTTATCGTTGCTCAGCTTGCAGAGCCCGGTACTAGAACTCACTTGTGACACAAAACATCCAATTCCCCAGCAGTCCCAAGAGCGATGCCAGAGACAGATTGATCTCACCTAGGTTTAGTCATTGACGGTGGTATTATGCACCTTTATGGTGAGTGAAACAGGCGTTTCAGGAGCACGGTTTAACTCACTGTAGATTAAATAGCTAAAGTTCAGTGAGATGAAGCACACCCCTGCTGCTCACATCAATAATGCTGGGAGTGTCTGGTCTAGGATGAGATAAGAATTACACCAGAGAATTGCCAGTTTGTTACCTCCACTGTCTCTGAAGAGAAGTTAAAAGGCAGTTCAGACATAGGTTTCTATTTAAGATAGCTATAGCAAGGCAAGATGAATCCCACCACAGGTTTCCAAAGCCACGGTGAAAGCAGAACGCTCAGTTCCAGCAAGTCCTCCCCAGCTGCCGCTCCGTCCACGTGAAGGAGAAAGTGCTACCTCACAAACTGCCTTCTCTCTTTCAGCATCCGTTCCACTAATATTTTCCGGAATCTGGAGTCCACACGGTGCCTGCTAGCTGGGCTGTACCAACAGCAAAAAGAAGGTTGGGGAGACTTCTGACCAGTGTCTTTCCTTTCTCAGTCTTCCCTAGATGCAACACACCTCACACATCCCAGCTCTCTCTGGCTCCTGGTTGTTACTGCTTCCCTGGTTCTTTGTGCCTGGCCCTCTTCCCCATACTCTCCTGGTTCTGTATGTTCTTTATCAGCTGGTCACTTGCTCCCTCTGTTTGTGTAGCTTTCTGCTGGTGCTCAGCTTGGATCTGTTGCCATGAACGCTGCAATTTCAGACCTACTGAGGAGGTTAGCATTAACCCACTTCAGAATAAAGAGAGCAATAAGTTCCGGGTCCAATGTTCACAAGATGCACATCGGAAAAAAGTTTCTTACAGAAACCCACGTATCTCAGCCCACATCCTTTACAAGTTCGGTATCTGGAGTAACTTTCAGCTGTATCCTACAGTTGACAACTACTTGTATGTCCTAGAAATAAGCTCTAGGTTTTGAGTATCTCACCTCTGCTCCCTCCATATTCAGTTCCAGGAACAAGTAGCAGAAGTGACTTGCCAGAGCTCCTTACACCTCATGACATAGAAACTAATTTTTGGCATATACAAACACTAGAAAAAATGAACACACAACTAGAAAGCTTTACAAGGTGCACAGCAGACATCCCCGTGGAATTAAATGCTGTGCACACAGAAACAAGCAGAGTGGCTTGTGCTGCAGGTGATAGCTTGGGGAATTGCTAGTTGACAACAAGGGACTTGAGCACAAAGACTGTGGGAGTGATTAAAGCAGTCTAAAAGACAGGCAGATGCACTAGTGATCACAGAAGCTTCCTTCTCTTTCCACAGGATCTGTTGTCATTGTCACCGATGAAGCAAGCTCTGAAATCCTCTACCCCAATTACCACAACTGCCAGCGCCTGAAATGCTTGAGCAGGTAATTGCCAGCCATACCTCTCTATATGATTTCACTGCTGTTTCATTTCAGCAGTAGTAATTTAAACCAGCACATTTTCTTCCCATTTCCCAATTTCTTCCCCTGCCACTTAGTGTTCTTTGGGAATGGTTAGCTAGTTGTATAAAATACTCAGTGAGCAGAGTTATATACTAAGCAATGGCGCTAGAAGGAAAAAAAAAAAAAGAGACTTTTTCTTGAAAGACCAATTTAATTTAGTCTATGTCTAGCAACACTGATTACCAGCTACTGTACAGCTATTCTGTGGCAATGCTGCAGGGCAGAATTAATGTCATCTACATCCCTTAACAAGCCTTTCAAGTGTGAAGATATTAGGCCTCCTTTTTATATTCAGCTTCTGGTTTGGGGGTTATTACAACATTCCTGTCACATTTATACCTTGAAGAAACTGAAATATACTCAGCCTTGACACATTTAACAAAAACTAATGAAGTAAAGTAAGGAACATCCTACATAGAAAGAACACTCATGTTTGCAGTCAAGTACTCTAAATGCCTGGGCCAGGTTGGGCATGGGGTGGAGACTGAACAAGAGAGGCAAATGTGTTATAGTTTGGTTGTATTATACATTAGCATATTTTTGTCCAAAATTCAAGAGTTGTCAGAATTCACTTGCAAAAGCTCATTACATAATGCTTGACTCTGCAGACAAAGGATTGTTCTGAGAGTGGTGAGGTGACAGCCCATAGCAGCAGTACATTCAGCCTCCTCTAGTAACATCAACTGTCCAAAAAGGGAGCAAACTGTAAGCTCTTCCACTCCCTCCCCACCAGCCCACCAACTGAGCACATTTTGTGATGACATCAAGGTGGAATTTTTAAGCTTCAGTAAGAAGCACTGCCTCAGCTTACAGGCTACCTACACCAGAACTTCTAGCGCATTTGATTTCAAACAGAAACTAGAGCTGTTCCTTAAAAAAAAAAAAATCAAAAGCAAACTTAAGAAACTTTTCCCACCTCCTCCCCAGCAGGTCAGGGTCAGAAAAAACAAAACCTATGCAACGTATTTTGCTTGAAGTACATGGCCAGCATGGATATTCTCAGCTAAACTTTTTAAAATAAAATTTAAACCAGTGTAAAAAGGCAAATGGCTTCTAGCAAAGTGAGAGGTGAATTTAAGATACAAGTGAGTATCTAGGTGTTTCCCTAGTCCCACACTACACAGCAATCATTTCAAAGCTTCCACCCTTTCTTCTTTCATGAGGCAGTTAAAGGCTACTCCCTGAAGACACAGACTTGTACTGTTCCAGTATGACCAGATCTGTTAAATGATACACAGCCCTCGCTTATGGGAACCACTTATGAGTTGTTCACATCTCATCTTAATTTTTTCCCCCACCTCTGTGAGAGCAGGTAGCCAGCTCCAATCCTTGACATCTAGACAGTGTCTGTCCATTCTGCAACTGAATCCTAACATCAGGAATCCCTCAGTATCCTGTGGTGCTTCTCTTCTACCCTTCACTGATGTTAACTCCACTGGGCTGGGGTCATGGGGAAAAAAACAAACAAAAACAAAAGATAGACAGTCTGATGTGTAAAGGTTTTGTTTTGTTTTCTTGATTCCCTGACAGGCATAAGTTGAAGAATGCTCTGCAACAGCCAGGTATCTCTGATGACTTGAAAACAATTAAGGAGAAGATGGGTATTGATGGTGATAACTCTGTGGATTTTTTTCTCCTCCTTGATAACATTCTTGCTGAGCAGGTGAGCTGAGCAGTTCTGTTGTGCTGTTACAGAAGGAAACATCCCTTTACCATGCATACAGAGGAAACCACTCAGTGCCAACACCCAGTGGGTACCCCAGTACCTTTCTATGCAATCCAGAAAGCTTATAGAAACTGCTTTATAGAAATAGCATGGCCTTTTTAAAAAGCAAGATGTGGAGTCAGCCTTGCTCTAGGATGAGGACTCATCTCCAGTATTTATGTTCTTATCTTGAAATCCAGTATCTCTTTCAAGTGTAACATAGTAGAGCTAAGAGAACAGTTGGGCCTTGTTTACCCCGCTACAAACTGCTTTCCCTTTTTTTGGCAGTCAGCACCTAACATAGTCATCTTAATCCTGGTTCCAGCATACTACCTGTGAGACAGATTTCTTCTGCTACTGGAAGGGAGCTGGGCATATTTGTACCCCACTTCGTACCTCTTTTTTGCTGGAGCTAATGGTAATTGGTCTGGCTGTCAGTTGAATAGCTCAAGGCATTAACACTCCCTTCACATAGAAATGTATTCTCAAGAACAAACATCTACCCTTTTGGTACACAGAGCAAGTCTGTATGTTTAAAACCACGCTAGAACTCCTCACATGAATGGAGTAGTACAATACTGTAGTACAAGTGCTGTGCCACGAACAGCTGTTTTCTGTGGGCAGCCATCCATGTGTCTTCAGGCCGGGTTCAGAAAGGGTCAAACCTTATTGTTACACTACATCTTCTCCTTCCAGGTACACAGTTTGCCAAGCTGCCCTGTGCTGAAGAACTTTCAGCAGACAGTTGAGCGTCGATCTGTTGACTCGCTGATTTTCCTTCTGGAAGATGGTTCAAGGTGATTGCCTGTATCCATGCCTCCAGCCTTAGGGGTTATCTTAAGCTTACCCAGGGTGCATGAGCTACACCAGCTTAACTGCAGTAGGTGGAAGTCCTTTCTGATCTGCTGCATTCCCCCACTAGAGGCTACTGCCCTCTCATGAGGTTTGTGCCTCAGCCATCTCCGCGTAAACTCCAGTACCTCGAGTCAGGAACACGAGCTGGGAAAAAGGAGCCCACCCTGAGGAGGCCAAGATGTGGGTTTACGTCCTGTTTTGCTGACAGTCGTGGAGAGAGTAGTCTCCGAGGAACAGCAGTAAGTCACTGAATGCCTCAGTTGCCACAGTTTAAGTGAACCTGTGTCAAAGGCAAAAGCAGAAGAGAATAGGAGATGCTTCCAGACTGAGCACTGAGGCTGCCCTCGTAGATGCACAACTACAATCTGAATTCCAACCTGGGAAGTTTATCCCAGGGATGGGACCTGCACAGCTGGGCTGAAAAGCATTGGTGTTAGTGGAAAAGGTGATGCCAGGCCCTGCACACATGTAACTACTTGCAAAAGAATCTGCTGCTACATGCAGTTAATTACCTCCTCCACAGTTGTTTGTAAAGGTGGCTGAGTTGCTAGCCTAGCAGCTGTTTTCCTTTCAGATTCATTTGCAGCTGCCGTATTCACCAGCTCTTCTCAGGTGGTGGCATAGGACTACCTTTTCTGTTAGGGCAGTTGCCCTTAGCCTTTTCTTTAACTTGTATTAGAGATCTTGGGTACTGAAAGACCGAGTTCCTGACTCCCACAACACCTGGGACAGCCACAGTCACACTCATCCTCCATTTCCACTGATGTATTCATTAGGTGGAGAGAGTTTCTTCAGACCAGAAGTTGTATAAAGATCTCCTCTTTGTTCAATACAAGCATAAAAACTAATTTTTATATATAGGCACCACCTTCTTGAATCCCGCCCCTCCCCACCAAGACCCCAAACACTTCAGTTGCTGTTTTGCAGTCAGCTACAGTCATCTTCCCTAGCTGAAAACCATGCATCCAAAAATCATAACTAGGGAAACAAAATAGCATAGAGAACATCAAGGAGTTTCTAGATTTCCCTTTATGTGGGCCGCACCTCGTGAGACTGCTTGTTAACACCTCTCCCCTCCCAGTCTGCAATCACATTAGAATCTGTGGTGACTGAAATAAAAAGTAACAAAAGGAATTGCATTTAATGGTTCTTAGCTACACTCCATACATGTTATCAATTTGTAAGAGAAAAGCGGGTTCCCAGGTGTTCAAATTATTTAATTTGAAAGTTTAAAAGCTAGTAGATTTATTTCTTCTTCTTTTATAGAGAAGTGCTTCAGATGAGTGTTGGTCTCCTTTTCTATACCTTACAGAAGAACATTACAGAAGCAGTAGATCCCTCATCTCCAGCTGAAAAGGCCAGGTACGGGACAGATATATTCCTCTAATAGTTTAAATTCTGACTTGCTGTCAGTGTGAAAAGCTAGTTCAGAAAGATGTTGAATGTGTGGGGTAAAGAGAATGAGTGCTTATCTGCTAGAAAAAGTATGAGTGCTACTGGCTATCCATGGAGGAACACAGCTAACATTTTAGGTTTCGGTTTTTTTTCCTTCCCTTTTTATCAGAAAGCTCATTCTCTATGCGTCTCATGATGTTACCCTTATTCCTCTCCTGGTGGCACTGGGTGCCTTTGATCGCAAGTGGCCACCTTATGCTGCAGACGTGACCCTGGAACTGTATCAGCACCAGCAGTCCAAAGAGTGGTTTGTTCGCACATCTTACCACGGAGAGGTAAGATCCCAGGGGAAGTCCCTCGTACAAATCTTGGTGTTTTGGTTTTGCCACACATGCTTGTAAAGCTGTGAAATAAGACTTGTTCCGAGCATGCTGTCAAGCCAGATAACACAGCAAGACACCTATAGCACACATCCATAGTAGCCAAGATACCTCTGCCTCTGTGTCTTTGCTTGACTAACATATTTCCCTGTTGCAGAATACATCAATATCAGCAAAAAAGGGCTTTGGCAATGCATTATTTTGTCTCTTTGTCTTTGCAGGAGCAAGTGGTGAAAGGATGTAGAGCAGGTTTCTGCCCACTCAAAGAATTTCTAGAAGTTCTTTCACAATACTCGGTCAGTCCAGAGGAGTACAATAACCTGTGCTCCCAAATGGAGGGGAATCAGCAAACTGACTCATGATGTCTTAAATTAAAATTAGTTTATTGTCACAATCTTTGACTACTTTTCTTTATATTCCTGCCAGCCTTCCCTATTCTAAAGGTATTTTAGATGAGGGGACTTTTTCCTACCAGACACAGGGTGGCACAGTGTCACTTTTCACTGTTAGCAGCAAGATGAAAGAAGCTGCATAACAGAATAGCTCAAGTTCACTTCTGAGGTAGCCACACAAAAGCAGAGAGGCTGAAAACAGCAAGGGAGAGAACAGACCTTTTTTAATTGCCCTGCTGCTTCAAGAATGCGAGAGAAAACATACCTGTTCCTCATATGCTGGGACTGTGGGATGAAGCCCAGCTTGCTCTGTGCTGCCAGACTTGAGAGCTTTGACATAACAATTGCTTTTATGTATGGCGAACTGCAGAAGCCACTGTGGCTTTCCCTTTCTTTTGTCATGTTGGAGGGTTGCTCTGCAGACAGATGAACCTCCCAAATTGCATAGCATTTAGCTACCCCATCTTCTTGAGGGCATTTCTGTGCACACAAAACCTCTCCAAAGGGACAGAAAGCCTCCAAACCTCTTCCCTGTACCCCTGTAATTATGGGAATTCTGCTGCAAACGTGCAGAACAAGCACAGTGGGCCAAGCACAAGAACATGCACTCTTGGTGAACTCTGCTTAATGTGCTTTAAACGACAAAGTCAGGGGAGCTGCTATTGACTTCAGCTTTGGGCATCATTGGATCTATTTTGCATTTGCTGAACCAGGAATACACCAGCATAGCCAACAGAAGTACTTCTAGCTGAGATGATGACACTTTTTCCTGTAAGACTGTACTAAGGATCACTATGTTGCCAAAATCCCCATTTTTCAATCAGTAAATACAACTTGGATCCTGACCGACTTTCTTTGGGATACGTAAAGGCTAAAATAGGGGGATCACTTATTAAAATGGCCCTGCAGTTTTGGTTCTGTGTTACCCCTTTTCACTTAGTGAAAACAGACTGCAGTGATGTTAATGTAAGTCATTGACAGATATGTGACTGGAGGCACTACGGTACCTTCTCCCTGAGAAACGTGGGCTGGATTTACCTCTACTCTTTCATTAGCTTGCCCCCACCACAATTACATGTTGACACCACGCACCGTGAACAGAATAATTTGAATACTAAATACATTGCTGGAGGTCTCACTGAACTGCTATTAGAAGCTGTCAAAAAAAGCAAACAAAACATTGTTATTTTCCACCAAGTTTTTATACAGCCTAAAAACATAATGCCATTATATAAAAATCAGTGGCCTACCCTTGTTTAAGAACAGTGTGTTCTGCTCTAATCCAGCTCTCTCTTAAGCACGGTATAAAGTATTTGGAGAACGGAGATGGAAACATCGGGCATACAATTGCAAGTTGTTTGTGAGGCACAGACTGCTTGGGAAAGGGGTATCAGGGAACAGCATCAGAAGCTTTGGCCATACCAGTAGACAATTCACATATACCTTCTCCTAAACAAGAGCTAGGAGCATGTCCCAGCAAAACCAACGAGCAACCAGATTAAAAACTGCAACACAGTCAAGACTCACAAAACTTAGCAGTGTGCACCTAAGACTGTTAAAGGGCACTGCATTCATATCGTTAAAATACTCCTATCACTCTAGGCAGGGTAACATACATTTCAGTAACAGCAGAAGACCTCAGAAAAACAGGCCAGCTTCTTGGCAGTGGCTAGGAAGAAGGCTCCGTGGGGAGCAGGTTACTTCATCGTTGGTTCTTATAGGGTTTCTGCAGTGCCCTCTGTGCCCCGCTCCAGCATTACCCTTCCCCTCAGTGTGGAAGTGGTTGGGCCATGCATTGGTCTCATCCTACTGAGCAACTCCATGGTAGTTGTGGCCCACAGTATGAAGGAGGAGTTATTTCTGATCACAACTAGCATAAATAATTATTTCAGAATGGGATTGGTGAGACAATGGAAGAGTTTTAAGACCAAAGGACATAGGTAAGTTGGAAGTGCTGAACTGCAAACACAGCATGGAAGAGCCAAGGCATTTCTGAGAACATGGAATAAAAATTTCCATAAATCAACAATTTCCCAAGAAACCAGTGCATTTACATGAATAGGCCAACTCCTTGCAAGAACTGGGAAAGACACAAGTCCCAGGGGACATAAAAAGAAATCCAAAACTTTCTCACCCTGGGCTGTTAATATGAGAACTGCTGACATGAGCAGCTAACACATTCAACCTCAGGTTCCCTCAAACTTGAGCGGGAGCTGCTAACCCAAGTTAGTCTGCCTCCCTTGCTATTTTAGTCCAATGCAGTTAACACAGCTTGGCCAACTTAAACCTAAAAGTTGTTTGTTTTTTTTTTTTTCCCCTTTTGCATTGCAAACCTATCCTCATAGAGCATGTTTCATTTAAGGCAACGTTAGTATAGCAGGTAATTGGCAGGAAAGATGTCAACCGACATTTAGGGTTTTGATTTCTCCTCATGTAAAACATCCTCTTTTAAAGTTCCCAGTATCCCAGACAAAATAGCATCACTTTTCTTCCCTGCTTTATGCTCCGACTCAAACAAAAACAATCGTAAGCTTAAAACCTGAGCGCATAATGGGTCATGAGGACTTACATCTCTTGGCACAAAATGTTTGCTGGTTCAAAGTCAAAAGGAGATCAAGAGGACAGTTAGCTTGGTGTATTTGAGAATAAATTCAACACAATAAAGCTAGCAGTTTGGGTCTTTTTAAAGCCTGAAGAACACTCCTGATAAGACACTTTAACCTTCAGCAGAAAGAGCATGATAAAGATAGGTGTTACACATCTACCGCAACAAACAGCATTAACAGTGATTGGAAACTATGTGGACTGGCTAAAAACTGAAAAAATCTTTCAATTAGAGGTCACCCCACCAGAAAGATGACACAGCACATATGTAAGACAACTTACCTTTTTTAGGTTAAGAATTACTATCAATCAATACAATGAAGTGCGCTCTACTAAATACAGGCCTACATCGAACATGGATCATTTCTCTTTGCAAAGTATCAAAATAGGGAACAGGTTTCAGTCAACAGCCTGCCAAGCCTGCACAAGAAAAGCATTCACCATCGTGAGTGCAGAGGAGCACCACCAATGAAGCATAGCCTTTTCTGCCACCAGAATGAAAACCAGTATAGTAGACAGTCAGCATACCAAGCATCACAAAAATTAAGCCCCGTGTATACCATATTTGTAATAGCCCCAACACTCTGGCACAAAAAATGCTGCATTCCAACAGTCTAAGAAGTGTGTTTAGGATTCACACTTACCTCCAGGAAGAGTCAGGCACCCACATCTACTCTAAGTCAGGATACATGGATTGTACCAGAAGTACGACCAGCGTACAAATCCCAGCCAAGACTGATGCAGATCAGATCTCCGCATACTGGTCTGTCTTCTGACATGTTACCCATTAGATACCATCAGGGGGTCAGGACTAAACTCTTGAGGCTGGCTACTTGCTCGTCATGTTCTCTGGTAGATTAGCTAGCCCACGATACAGGTACAAAGCTCAAGTTTATTTGGACAGTACTTAAAACTGCCAGTGTACTTCACAGATGACCTGTTTGCAACAGTCTACTACTTTAAAACAAACAGATTTCAAATATTTTAAACTTTTGATTTAGCAGGCACATTACTTTGCGTTTCAGAAGTTCACCATCTGCTGGGTTTACCTTTTAAGTCTCTCCGCACTCCGGCTGCGCAGCCATCTGGGATGAGATAATTTGAACAGCAGACTGTTTCCTCCCATGTTACTAGAGACGAAGAGCAGCCAAGCATGTATGAATAAAGTCTATTTCATTCTTTCAAACAAAGGTGGAGGAGGATGATTTGAAAGTTTTTTTTTAAAAAAAAAAAAGAAAGAGAGGAGGGGGAGGGGAAGAAAACTAAAAATGGCAACCCCACTTTCCATCTTCAACTGCACCATGACTACCACAGCTGAGTCACAGTTACTATTGATTATAAATAAGCAGCAGAGAACAGAGCCTGACTTACAGATCCCAAGGTGAGTTTGCAAGGCTGGCAGCTAGAAAGCTTTTTCATTTGCGAAGGAGAAAGGGGAGAAGTAGAATCAGAGCAAAACAAGGAAGTTCAGTCTACATCTACTGAGTCGTTTTTCTGACCGGAGCCAGCTACGGCATTAGCATCTCTTGTCCATTAGTTGGTGCAAACCAGGCAATGCCACTGAGGTTAAGTGCACCTATGTGGACTCAGGAGAATCCACGTCTTCTGCATTTTCTGTAGGAAAAAAATCTCATTAAGATACTAAATGCCAGCATCCTAAGTTAGGCAGACACAGAAGGAACTTTAATTATCCAGCATCTTCAAAATGTATCCTTTCACCATCAAGTGGCTTTGAAACAGTGAAACCCCTAAGCTAACTTTTCTAGAATAAGTCCAAGTCACCTCAAATCCTTTGCTATTAGAAATACTTTAACAGGCATAGGAGGCACTGAGAAAGACTTAAAAAAACCCAAACCCTCCAGGTTATTTCTATGTCGATCAAGAAGTTTGCTTTGTTCAACACCGTAAAAACAGTCAAATCGTGGCAGAAGTGGCAACACTTAAAAAGGCTGCACTGTGACAATTCCCATGCAGGGTCCTCAAAAGGGAGCTGTGCAACCGTTTAAAGAAGAGGTAACTCCACTCTACAGAAATAACACTTACTGTGTCATTGTCAGATCTTTCTAAAATCTTGACAAGCCCATGCTTCAGGCACGCTGCTTGTCTTGTTAGAGGGAAGCACCACAACATACATCCTACACTTTGTCAAAGGAGTAATTCTCACCCAAAATCATTGTAAATTTGCATGACAGCACAAAGGTGAATTTGGAAGCAGGCAACAGAAGGCTCCGAGGCTTGCGTGCCTCCAACAGTGCATGGCTTCACTTACTTCGTAACACTAGCAACAAAACTTTGGCAAGCTGGCCACCGACAGCAATTCTTTTTCCACCTGTAACTCTTGAAAAACTCTCACACACAAGCATATTAAAGATACTCATTCTCCACATGAAGTTTCACACTAACAGCCAGCCCTTCGAGGAAACTACTCATTGAAATAATTTCAAGTAACAGTAAGTGGAAGGAAGAACAGATTGCACACTGCATATACAGTGCTGGGGAACCAGAGAGCAGACAGCCTCAGAGCCCACGTTCTGCCCTACAGATCCACATCTGGCTCATCCTGGTCTTCTCCAGGAGCAGGGCTCAACTCTCGATCCACGTTTCAGCATCCAGTCTTTCACTTCTCATAGACAAAGCTATAAACCTTCTTGCTGAAATTCTCTCAAAAGGCAAGTTTGAAAAGACAGGGGATTAGGAAGCGATTGATGAGAGCTGTGGCAAAGCAACAATTTACCCAGCAGGTTTGTCATGATAAAAATCTGCTCACTGACAATTTCTCTCACCTTTGTTATTTAGGTTCATCCATTCCCTGCTATCTCGGCCTCTGAGCACCGGCAGTCAGAGACCCTACCCAATCCAAAGACCCCCCTGGGAATGCACAATCCCAGTGCCCCGCACAGCATTGGAATACGGCGCTCAGCAAGCAGATGCTGCTGTTTAAGGAAAGCTCAAATCCACATACCTTGTAGTGCTGCAAACACTCACCAGGCGGAAGTGACAAAGACAACAAGTTTCATCTGTTCCTTGACCCTCAACAAATTGAGGAAGAAAGACTGTAACTATCATCCCTCGGCGTTCTGAAATACAACCTCACTCCGAGGAAAAACAAGCTCCGTTCAGGATTAAGCAAAGAGAAATGCCTTGCAATGAGCACGCAGCTGCCTACAGACCAGACTTTTAAAAGCTGCCAAAGCTTACCCCACCTGGCCTCTAGGCTGGCTGTGATCATAAGGAAGAGCAAACAGTCATCTGGCCAGCGGTCTGATGTACATAGAAACAACTGGATTGGATAAAGACAACAGTTCATTTTTGTAAGAAACAATATATTTTATTTTTCTGACACCACAGCCCTGGCGAGTGGTTTTGTACCAAATTTAATGGAGGTTACACAGAACGTTTTACGCTGGGGAGGAAAAAAAAATAACCACAAAAAAAAATCCTGGATAACTTTTAGTGTCTGTTCCACTCCCACATTAATAAAATCACTTGGGGTTTCTAAGAAAAGGAGAACAGGAAACAGTGAGAGAGACTACTGTAGGATGTAACAGTGTCCAAGTCCAGCCCCTTCCTAAAAGTGGGAAGAGTCCCCACATGAGGAGAGGCTCTCCTAGATTTACTCTCCAAAATAACACAATGTATTGCAGCTGCCATAGGAGGAGACAGAAGGGGGACGGAGAGAGAGAGAAGCCTATTTAATAAAGAGTGGGAGGGAGAGACAGAAGGTGCTGGACAGCACGCCATAATTTGAAAAATATGTCCTTAACTTATTATTTATTTCTTTTAAAAGATTCCCCTCACTGAACTTAAGTTCCTTTTTGTGCTTTTCATTAATACTCTGCTCTGAGGTCGTAGTTTGGTTTTTCTATACATTGGAGTTGAAGGAAAATAGTCCGAAGTTCTGAAGATGGATTCTCCACCTAAAGTAAACAGCCTAGAATCCCATTCTCCTTTCACCCCAAAGACTAAAGTCTCTGCTAAAATCCCTTTTACAGTATAGTACAGTACACAAAAAACCCCAAAAATAACCGAGAGTCCTGGGAGAAGCCAGTCCGAAGGACGTAAACATACAGAGAATGGTGCAACTTGTGACAAATGGCAATTCTCAAAATACAGCTACAGATTCTCAAAGCAGGTGCCGTCACGGGATACCCAAGTCCACAAAAATAATTTTTAAAAAATAAATCTTAAAAAAAAAACCAACCTGTTAAAATGAATAATTTTTTTTTTTTTTTCAGGTAATTCCATACATTCGAGATTTCCCAAAGCGTCCTCTGGTCTCTTTTCACCTATTGCATGGCCAAACTGTACTCCTGAAGCTCCCAAAAAAGCCCTCAGGACTTGGAATCTCATCTTGACAAGGATCAGAACATCCAGTCTTATGGTAGCAGCTTAAAACATCATGTTCCCTGGGTTTCCAGGGCCTTGGCTAAATCCTCCCATGCCAACATCAGCAGCCATACCTCGGGGCCTCATTTGGGGGGGAATCATGATGTTTTGTTGGGGTCCCATCATGCCCTGCATTGACATCATCATACCAGGTGACCCTACAGGGCCCGGGTGGCTGTACAGCCCTGCGGGGGCTCGGTCCTTGCCTGGGATCATGCCCACAGCGGCCACAGGGTTACTCATTAGCGCGGGCTGGCCAGGCATTGCCGTTTGTGCTGGTGACATCATGCGGTGGTGCGGCCCCATCATGCCTTGCTGCAGGAAGGCAGGCGGTCTCATCGGGTTGTGACCTGGCATGGACGGAGCCGTCCCAAGAGGGATATCCGGAGTTCCCACTGGCCCAGGGCCCCCCATGCCAGGCAACGTTAGTCCCATCCTTGGGGTCTGCTCTCCTATCATCCCCTGCATGTGGGAGAACCCAGGCCCAGGACCCTGCGGCTGCTTGCGGCCTGGCACTTCCCCACGAGGGAAATACTGTAGTGTCTGGCTAGGCTTCTCCGATGGGATAATCCTGGATAGGTCAAACTCGGGTATTCCCGTGGCTCCAGGACGGATCACCTCCTGCAGCTCCGGATCAGTGAAAACAGAAGGCATATTGTTTCCAAGAACAGTGAAGGACTCTGGACCACCAGGGCCTCCAGTCTTGCAAAGTGCTGGATCTGTCGAACTTTGGGGCAGGTTGGTAGGACGCCCCAGAGGTCCTTCTCCGTGG
>NW_009599406.1:0-3087 GCF_000690535.1 Cariama cristata | reverse complement strand
TTCCTGCTGGGAAGTTGCCTTGTCCACCGCTGGGCCCATTGTGTGGAAATGGCACCTGCTGTGGAGGGGACTGTACGGGAGGAAACCCCTGTGGGAAGCCCAGGCGTCCTTGAGGTACCATTGGAGACTCCTGGGAACCGTGCCCCATCATCGGGTTGTGTGACATCAGGCCAGGTCCCACAGGGACCCCATGAGGAGGTATATTGGGTCCCATAGCATTTGGAGAGGGCATCTGGTTGTTATGGGAAAGAGGCTGGGTCATTCCCATTGGGCTAAGGGTTGGCATTGGACCCACTGGGTTTGGACCTGAAATTCGAGGATTCTGAGAATTAATGCCCATTCCTAGGGAAGAAATAAGGAATCACATTTAGATAACAGCCAGTAATAATCAATCGAGCTATCAGAGAGCTTTCTGCAAGGTTACCAAGTCCGCACATACACACAAAAAAAGTTAGTGCTAGTAAAAAAACCATCAGTAGTGGCTCTGGCAAACGTTCCTTTAAGCAGAAAATGGATGCCACCCGCACAGCTGGCTCCCTACGTTTGTCACTCCACTGTCAAAAAGTGACTAAAGCCTGCTCTGTAAGTAGGGTCTCAGTCCAACCCATACCTTTATTACTTCCCTGCCAGTCTAGATGACACAGGCAATAACAAACATGTCTGTTACAGATTATCAGCATATGGACACTTGTCCACTGGGAAGTGACTGAATCTCCTCTCAAAACTCAAGAAATGATAAATCAGGTAACCTTCATAAGACTAGGAGGTGGCGATCAATGAGGTTAATGAGCTATCATCATGAACTTATTCAATTAGCCAGCTTCCCCAGGTAGATTCAGCCACTCTGATCATTACTGCATGAAACAGACAGCAAACTACAGGTAAACTCATCAATAATTCATTACCAATTGCCACTCTCATGAAACATCCACTCACCCCCTCTTTCAACTACGTTAATTCAATTGAGTCGTGGGGCTACAGCCTACTTTTGTATTAAATATGTACCCACGAACATTAAGTAATCAGCAGGGATTGGATTTCTCATATAAACATGCTCACCCACGAGACAGCCCAAAAGGACAACGTTTTATTTTACTTTTCCTTTAACTCTCCCAGGTAGGGATGAGGACAGTTTCCCTCAGTCCTGGCTCAGGTACCTGCCATTACACATTCCCTATATGAAAAGATGTACATTTTGAGAAAGCGCTTTAACACTCTCTTCTGTAAGAAAGGCAATCCACAAAACCCAGGAAAAGACCAGATGATTCATTGTCAAAAAAACAAAACAAAACAAAACCAAAAAAAACCCCACGTGAAGCCTCTATGACACTGCCTTAGGACAGGGGAACAATGGTTTCCTCTGGATAACACATTATAGGTCTGACCCTTATTCCCATGAGCAGCCTTCACTCACAGAAGTAATTCCAGTCTGCCTGAGTGGAAATCTCTCCCATACATAAGGGTTTTCCAGATTAGACAGTTTCTGAAGAACAGACACTTTCTGGACAGAAAAAAAAAAAAGTAGTTGCAAGGAAGATTTCTGTCTTCCCATTTCAGAGAATTGCAACTGCCTTTCTCAAAAACAACCCATGGCTATACATTATTCATTTGGTTCCCCCCCCCCCCTCACCATCTTCATTTGATGGGGTTTCCATAAAAATGAGGCTAACCACATTGCCTGATAGCTTCAGCTTACATTTGAGTTTCTTACCTGGTACGCTGTTCATAGGTGGCAAGTTTGGGGAGCGTGCTGGAGGGGAGTCATCATCCGAGCTGGCCACAGTTTTGATGGCATCATGATAGAGCGGTGTAGAGCTGGGCATGGCAAATTTGGACATCCTGGACATCATAATGGAGAGGGGATTCTGGGAGAGGGTCGGCTCTGGAGGCATTGCATACGGACTGCTGTCGGCTCTGGAGGCATTGCATAAGGACTGCTAGAAGGAAGATTTCCAGGAAGAGTCACAGGAGCAGACTGGCTGACTGTGGGAGGAGGTGGACCACCTTTTAAAAAAAAAAAAAAAGAGAGAAAGAAAAATACTTTAATTTTTACCTTCTTCCCATTTTTTTCCTTAAATCCCACCCTCTTTCTCCTAGAAATTTCAAAACCCAGAAATCCCTTTTATTGCAAGAGACCACCTGATTAATACAGTCAATGCCTGTGAAAAGTAACCAGAAAAATAAGCCTATTGGTCAAGATGGTTAACGTTTGTTAACCTAGATTTCACACTTCTGCTGGAACTGTCTTAAGCCTCTACAAATCCACATGAAGAATTATCAGCTAAGTCTGAAAATCCTACTATTCAACTTCCATACACTGAAAACAAACTTAGGTACCAGGTCCAGCCATAAAAATCGAAATCTATAGTCAATTAACTGTTCCTGCACCCACCAAATGTCAACTGTAACTCCTTTTTCTTTAGGAAGCATCAAACAAGCACAAAAGACACAGGCAGCACAAATAGCAGATACTATGCTGAAACGTGTGAGCAGATTTCTGACAAGCTGCATCAGCAGCTACAAGTAAAAATCCCTGTTTATGTTTCATTTCAGATTTTATATGCATATATTTACTGCTCATTCCAGTTAAAGAAGTGTTCTCCACACCTATTAGCTTAACATCATCCTTTGCTCTCCCAAAACTGGAAATAACTGCACTTCCAATCTTTGTTCTTCACCGATGAATGTCATGCCACCCAGATCACACGTGAAGGAAAGATGCTAAACAGAAGTAGTACTGTCACTAAAAATCCACTGCACGTTCCTCAGCCCCACCCCAGAAAAAGGAAAGGAGAATATAGAATACAAAAATCCTGCAACGCCAAAACATCTATGCTGTGGACGAGCTGCTTGCAAAAGCATTCATTAAGCACAACATTAGGCACGGACTAAAGCATTTGGTTCTGACTTGTAGGTCCTTGGGCTCACACCGGGCACGACCTCAGCACCACGATGGATGCCAACACCGAGGCTCCCTTCCCGAGCACAGAGACTGGGCCAGCAGTGCCGACAGCTGGCGGGAGGGGTGACCCTCCCTGGCGGCGCCCGGTCCCCCGGCCCGGTCCCGTCCCCGCCGCGCTGTCAGCC
>NW_009599405.1:0-6139 GCF_000690535.1 Cariama cristata | reverse complement strand
TGACTCGGCTTCCAGAGGTGTTAAGGAAGAGCCTTTCTTGGACTACTACTCAAACTTCGAAGCACGATCCTGCTCCAAAGTTTTTACCGATGTTGGGGGTTAAGAACTGGGAAGCCAAGGCCTGCCCCAGCAGGGAGCCGTGTCGTGGGGCAGAACTCGCAAGTGGGAACACAGGCGTGACAAAAGATGCTGGTCCTGAGCACGGTGTTATCAACTGGTACCCACTGGCCCTTATCCCAACTTGCAGGAGGGTGAGGATAAAGCCCGATGGAAGTTTTCTGTCCTTGAGCACATAGAGTCTTTCCCTTATTGTCCCCCCTTCTGTCCTGGGTTGCCATCTGCCAAAACCGCTCTGAGAAGTACTGGAGAGGCAGATCAACCTTCAAGTACCTCTGCACCAGCGTTCTCAGTCCTGGGAGCCACGTTAAGGCCATGCACAGGCATCTCAGTTTCTCTCCAGGCTGCAATCCCACCAAGATGGATGAGAACTGCAGGCATTTACCCCTCACTACTTACTCCAAGGTCAGACAACAATGCGTAGAGAATAATCTTTTTTAAATTTTTTTTATTTGCACAACAGAAAAGCCGCTGTTGGCTGCTTCTTTTTTTTTCAATTCTGCACATGACTGACTGGTTTTGTTGCCAACCTCTGCGATTCTGCTGTGATTTTTAAGAGCTAGAAACGTTTCCTTTTGTTTTCCCTGGGTCGGCACAGCAGCCTTTGAACAAAGGGGTGGTATTTCAACAAAGGCTCTATTATCATTACCCAGGCTTATCTCAGCGCGGTAAGGCCTTACCTTTTGGTACAAGCAGGTGACTTGCTATTAAGAGCAGCACATGATGGCTATACAGTCGTCCGGTGCTTTCTGCTAGCTGGCAATGATCTTTCCTGCAAATTACACATTTTAAAGTGTAAATACGCACGTCTAGTGGGATATATATTTTGGAAAGAATCAGACCAAAGTACTGCGTTCTTCCACAATGCATTAATGGTAAAACTGAAGGAGCAGCTGACTGAGTTTGGGGTTATTCTGTTCAGTATTCTTTGATGGCTGCCTAGAACAAAAAACAGTCATTGAGGTTTTACACTGATTCAGGAAGCCCATCCTTACATGTGGGCATCACTCAAATTCCACCGGAGCGGGGAGTGTTAGCCCAAGGTCAAGTATGGGGTGATAAACCTGTTTGTAGCCTCACAGCAATGGCTGATGGCTTTGGCTTGAAACACATCTTGCACCACATCTGCCTGGAAGAACGCAAACGTTTCCACTTATAGATAATGGGGCTTTCTGTTAGCAATTTATCGGAATCTGCTGGTAAGTTACAGTGAACGCAAGAAAATCTTTCATTTAGGTTGTGCTGAGCCTTGCTTGTGCACAAAAAGGCGTTGGACATTTTAGAAATGGATTTTCTTTAAGTTTCAGCGACAACCAGCTCTGTTTGCAAACAGCTCAAAGTCCTTTTGTACAAGGCTGTGTTTGTCCCGTGTCAAAGCCGCTCCGGGAGTGAACTCTCATTCTCTGTGCTTCAGTACAGAGGACGGTGTTTGAACCGATTTTTTGCTTGTTGAACAGGGTGGTAACTGCGAGGTGTTAACCCTAGCAAAATGCCACACTGATGAACGGAGTAGCTTGGACCATCAGGCCGGTAAGGGTGGCTGCATGATTCTGTGTGCCGAATTCTGCATCCGAGGCTGAAATTACATGTTAGGAAATTACACGGTAGCTGAGATAACAGCTTGCTGTTGGCAAAAAGGGAAGATCCTGCTCTTTACTCCCTTCACCCACTATCCACTCTCAACTTGGGTACAGAGTTTTATGCTGGCTCTGGGATTCCTGTGACCCTGTGCTGATTCACCTTGCCACGCAGGCAAAAAAAAGCACTTTCTTCTTGCCTGGTGAGTGAGGTTGAACTGGCTCGGCCAAACTTAACGTGTAACATCTCTCTGAAGGGGAGTTTTGTAGCTGGCTTAAGCTGCTCTGGTCTGACAGCACTGTCCCCAAAAAGGAGCATTCCCACCCTACAGTCCATCGCTTGCCAAGTTTTCCTGCTACTTCCATGTGTTGGCAGAACGCTGTTTTTTCCGAAAGGTAAAGCAACCAACAAAATCAAGGTCAGTTTTCCTTGACCTTTCCTGAGGAAGGCAGCAAGATCAATCAGTTAGGAGTGCAAAGGCTGTAGGACCATCTTCTGTGGCAGAGGTAGCCCAGCTTAAACCTGTTGCAAAAGCACATGCTAACCTGAGTGAAATCCTAGGGCAGACACAGCAGCCTCTGGGTGTCAGACGTGTTTATGCAATTAACTGTATGTCTCTCTCATTTGGTAAGGCACAAAACAGCTAAAAACCAACAAGACCTATGGAGGTAAAACTTCACCAACACACTGGAGAAACCAAGTGGAAGATTGAGGATTTCTAACTCAACATTCCAGATAAACTCTTTTTCTGGTTGGCAGTGGCTCTCCAAGCCTGTTCTGTGCCAGCAGTTACATTCTGGCTACCTAATTTTTTATCGTGCAAACTCCAGTTCAGTGACGTTTATTCAGAATAACACCTACTTCACTGCTTGTCTCAGGTTTGATCTGTTGGGTGAAGAATTGTTAGGTTTTATTCTGCTTGTGAAAAGACATCAGCAGGGGTGTTGGCATACTAATTACAACATACGCAGCTTTTTGATGGTCTGAATTCTTCTGGGGGAAAAGGCGGGCTATAAATTATCATTTTCCAAGGGACCACAAATGGCCCTTGGCAGAGGGCAGCCGCGAGGTGGCATGCTGGGCTTTTGCTGCTGCGCCTCCCTGCTCTGAGAGCGACTTATTCAAGAAAAACAGGCGGATCTTTAGTGGAGTTATGTAAAACACCATTCCTATTAACATCCATCCATCCTGCAAGAACAGGCTTTGATTTCCACACAAATGGCTGGTCAGATTTAAAGTTATTGTCATATGATTGAAATAGATCTCTTATGTCAGTCAGTCAAAACAGAATGGAGAATGTGAGTCATGCTTTGCAAAAAGCAGGAAGTTTGGTTTTGTTGGCACAAATTTTTAATACAGAGAGAAAATTATACGGCTGTATTGCTGTGTTTGTCTTAAGGATTTGTGAATAATCTTGTCCATGCCTTAGAGAAATGTTTCCAAAACAGAAAAGTAAGAGTTTTTAGGTTATGATTGTTATTCCTTATGCCTCAGTGGTAAGGAATCTAGGAGGAGTCTAAAAGAAAACATGAACTCTCGTGAAAAGTGTTCAGAGCCCCCCTGAAATAAAAGGCTGCAATTGGAAGACTGCTGATCTGGGGTGGGAGGAAATACTAGAAAATGAGGTAATACTCATGGGTGTGATAGGGACGCTTGCACAAGGCTGTTATTGTTTTGCCTTAAGCATAATAAACCTGCATGAACCAGCACGAAGGTAGAAGTGCAAGCGTACTTGTGAAGTATTCTGATTTTCTGAAACTTGCTGGGGTCTGTGGTTACTGTGTATCTGGCTCTAAGCCCCCTGAATAACTAGCGGGACAAGAGATAAAGCATGACACGGCACTAGTTTTTCTATATCATCTATAAAATATAATGGAATTTAAAATTTAAATATATTAGTTACCCTTCAACATGACTGTTCAAAACATCACTATGCAAGAAAGATTAATTTAACTGGGAACAGGTGCAGGGGAGGGTGAGTGAGATGAACAGGGGGAGCAGAGAGCCAAAAGTGAAAGGGAAGAATAAAAGCCTTTGGCTTGGTTTGCCTAGCAAAACAGAAGGAATTTGATTACTCTTGAACGGGTAGACACTCAAGAGAGAGGAGTTATCTAAATAAAGAACATATTAGCACAAGACCGTATGGGTACAATAATAAAATGTCATTTAAGTTACTAAAAATGACATGAGCCATTTGGCACGTGGCACAAGGTAAACTCTTTCAGACTTTGTTATAATGAAGTAAGTAAAAAAAAAAACCCAAACAAAACCTCTGGATTGCAATTCAGTGGTGGTCTGGGGAGCAGTGTTCATGACCTGACTTTGCATACATCTGATGGCATTAAAAGAGCTGTATTTCCAACTCATCACAAAATAAGAGTGGAAGCAGGATGAAAAATTTAGGAGGAAGACTAAAAATGACAATTACAAGATCTTTAAAAAGAGTTCACTGAGTGATCAAAGAGCCACAATTTCAAAATCAAGAGAGAGAATACATTGACAATTCTTGTTTTATTAGTGGACTGGAGAGAGTGATTAAAAATTAAAAATAGCCAAAATGGAGAAAGCAGGAAATAAAAAAGTGTTGGTATAAATAGAGAAGTTATGACAAGCAGAGTAGTTATTGAAAGTGAAGCACATCAGAGGAAATCCATAGCTGGCAAGGCTAAATCCCAGAAAACCCTAGTAATGGTCCAGGCCCATTACTAGATGGACATGATTAAAATGTCAATAATGATGCAGAAGTGTTCATTGAACATTTATGATCTATGTTTGTAAAGAAGCAGGAAGATATGTGGGTTGATTACTTAACAGTGATGTGATAAATTTCAGTCCATTAATAACCAATGAAGCTCTTGTCTTCTAGGAATAACAGTGGTCCAGTAGCTCTGAAACAGCTGGCTGCGGAGACCCCTTGTCTGTTGACGTTCATCTTTAGTAAACCTTGATATACTAGGGCAATTCTACAAAGCTAAAAAGGTGCCAGGTTGGTATCTGCCTTCAGAAAGGACAGTTGTATGATATGTAGTAAATGCAGATGTAAGAACTGTTCCTGGCTAAATACCAAAAAAAGTTGGTATGTGACTCAGATTAAAGAATTAGTAATGCCAGTCAGAGGTCTAACAGAAATCTCCTTTTGTGCTTCCAGAAGACAACAAAATAATTCAATTTCCTCTGGAAGGTGTAATAAACTTTTAAAGGATTTTTACTTAGAACTGCACAATATTTTAATTAAAAAAAACAGGGTAATAAAGCATCATTAAACACTGGCCACAGAGATTATTTTTCTTTTTAGAACTAGTTATAAATCATTATTGAATAAGGCTACTTCTAATGGGATCCCTCCAGGATCACATATGCTATACTACACATGTATGTAATCAATATTTTCATTAGTCATTTGGAAGTAAATACAAAATCACTCCTAATACAATTTGCAGATGACATCCACATCAGCAGGGTGGTACAATCAGGATGACAAGGGCCATTGTTCAAAACATGGTAAACTGGATCTGGATAAAGGAACTACCTTGCAAGACAGTCAAATGCAAAGCCACGCATGTCAGGTAAGGAAGAAAAGCAGCGTGCTGTGTGCTCTCTAAAGGCCTCCAGCCAGCCTTTGCCCCTATGCGAAGGGGAGGCACACCTAGGGATATACTAGAGCCTTTTCCACCCCTGGATACAAATGAACACAGCACCCTGATCTCCATATTCTGAAATGCAATGCTGAAAAAAACTGGAGAATGGGATGGACAGCAAACTCTCATTTAAGGGCTGGAGGAGATACCTTACGATGAGAATTAAAGAGTTTGTAACTAATTTGGTTTGTTACAAAGAAGATAAAGGCACAGCTTGACAAAATACATACCTACCTCTACAGGGATGAATACTGACTCAAAAATACTCAGGGTAGCAGCACAAATCATGGCATGATCCATTGCAGGCTGTAGGCACGCCGTTGGTGTGAGCAACTGCCAGCCTCCGTGATGGGAACTGAAGGAGCAGCCCCTCCTGCTGCCCAGAGCGAAGGAGATAATGGTAACTGCTGGAAGGGGGGAAAAATGGCCCCTGGAGGATGCAGAGGCATTACCTGCTTGATAAGGGAAATCAAAATCAGTGAATACATAGAGGAAACGTTGAGTTGAATGCACCACAGATGGCTTCCGAGGCTGCTCCAACGCTTGGCCAACAGGCTGGGGCAGCCTTCTGGGGCCTACCAGTCACCACGTTGTGTCACAGACGTGCCTACCCAGCCAAGCTCATCTGCTGGAGCCAGGCCAGCCAGGCCGGCCATTAACTGAGGAACGAGCTCCTGAAGGGAACGGGAGATCCCGCCACGCGCTTTCCTGAAGGAGTCAAGGCACTTGGCTGGAGAAGGTGCCGGAGACAATATAAACCACTGGCCTACGGGAGAGGAGATGGCCATTACAGGCACCTCAGCGGA
>NW_009599404.1:0-3815 GCF_000690535.1 Cariama cristata | reverse complement strand
AGCGGGAGACACCACCACCACCCCCACCCCCCCAGCCCCTAGAAATAAATAAAGGAAATAATAAATAAAGACCAAGGCAACCTGTGTGCAGGGGGCGAGGGGTTGGGGCAAAGACCGGAGCGGTCGCCCTTCCAGAACAAGTTGTTCGTCTGGGTCTTGGTCGGGACCCCCTTGCCCACAGGCACAGGTGCACAGAAAAACGGGTGTTTCGGTTAAAAAAGGGTCTCCTGGTGTTACCCTGTGTTGCCTTCCTCAGGCAGACCCGAGGAGGTGCGTCCCTGGGTGGTGGCTCAGCACTCATCTGTGCTTAAAAGAAGGAAGAAATTAATAAACGCCAAGCTTTAGCATTAGCATTTGGCCCGGACTTTTATCAAACAATGAGACAGCCGCGTTTTCCAAAATGCATGTGAAAGCATAAATAATTTTCTAAGTACTGATTGGAGGATGAGTACAGTTCAAGATCAATAGTTTTGTAATTTTATTGATAGTGTAGCATCCCTAAGGTAGGATTCAGATGGAGTTTATTACAACTTCTGAAAACATCAAGTTACTGACAAGTGATAATTCCTTTTAGGCCTAAGTGCACATCAGTAAAGACCCGTATTCTTTTTATAGAAATTGTTTCATAAATCTCTTTAAATATATTTAAGTACTATAGGTTTGCATTTTAATAATACACTACTTTTGTGCTTTTAAACATCTAAGGTGCCGAACAAGAATTGTAAACTGTGAAGTAACTACTATGGGAAAGATTAAGTAAAGCATTGGAGGCGGATGATTTTGACAATAAAGAGGGTGTATGTGGTGAGTGTTTAATATTTATTGCATTTAATATTACAAAGTACTATTTATTGTTTTCAGATTTAATGTTAAAAGCAAAGCCTGGAGAGCAAGCTCTGCTGTATTATGTACTTACAGGTACACCTGTGACAAAGGCTTCCTGTAATCATTGCTTGATGTGTGTAACACCATTTTAGTAATGGCATGCCATTTTATTTAAAGTTCATATGTCAGCTGTGCCTACCTTGCAAATATTTTTTTGCGATTAAATGATTTTGCAAAGAACCATGTACATTTCAGCTCTTTGCAGTGGTTTACAAAGCATTTAAATTGTGCTCGCAGAATATATATCCTGTTATCTTTGAAATTATCTGAGTTTACATCTTTTGTTCATTATAAAAGCATATGGATTGAGGGAATATTCTGAATGAATGAAGAACAAATACAGTACTGTTGAATAATCTTGTGGGGTAGATTAATCTATAGCCTCGATTTCTCTCAGGGTGGGTTGCTGTGGCAACCGCCCCAGCTCACTTTAAAATAATTTTGTAAAGCTCACTTCAAGCGCTGCACCCAGCGTGGGCCAAGTTTAAAAGCAGCCAGACATGGGAAGAAGTGTTATACTGTGTTGCTCTTACAAATAGGGAGGTGGTGGAAGAGAGAGAGGCGTGGAGTGGAGTGGGGTTGAGCAGAACTTTAAACAGAAAATAGAAACCGAGCCACCCCAGGGTTAAGATGCAAAGGAGGTGGATCGTTTCATAGTAACCTTACTGCTTTTCAGTTTAAACGCCATTAAAAGATGTAAGCTGGCAATCTCATTTCTCCTAAGGGAAAGATATGTTCTGCAGCCACAAAAGAACCAAAAAGTACTTTGATAATCATCTTCAAAGGAAATGTTACCTTGAGATAATCACACTTGTAAGGGAGATACTTGGATACACACTTCACTCTTTGATAAAACTTTGGAGATCTGATTTTGTAATTATTACATTTTGACTGATGTCTCATTGTTTAAAACATTGCATGCCTCAGGTTGTGGATTTAAGAAAAAAATAGTTTTGCCAGCAGAACGACACATGACCTGCGGACAGCAAAAAAGAGTAGATTTGAGTCTTGTGCCAGAAATTTGAAAAGCGTGCATTTGTGGAGCATCAGTACAAGCACAGACACCAGAACAAAGGTTTTTCACTGTTTGAAATTATT
Organism: Cariama cristata; assembly: GCF_000690535.1. Classification (NCBI taxonomy): domain Eukaryota; kingdom Metazoa; phylum Chordata; class Aves; order Cariamiformes; family Cariamidae; genus Cariama; species Cariama cristata. Next base: position 1,832 of record NW_009599404.1, on the reverse strand, counting down.
CCAGATTTTAAAATTAAATGCGGCAAAAGAGACAGAAAAAATCCTAAACGCTTCAAAAGATACTGCACAAATTCATGCCTTATCTAACCCTGAGATGTGTGAGAAAGCATGATCCCTCCTCTTCTATCTGTTTGTCCATCTAGCATCTGAACGCTGTTTTAAAAATCGAGGTGCCCTTTACATGGATTTGATGAATTGTACTCGTGACAAAAACTTGGCATGGCTTTAAGGTACTCCGGCATGTGAAGGTCACAACTGTTTAAAGATTAGGCCACAAGTGCCCACACGGAGGTGTAGTAAATGTGCTAAGCTGCTGTATACTTTTATTTTCTGAAATACTTGCCTACTCTGATAACTGCTTTCAAGATACAACAGTGCTTGTGTTCTGTCTTGCTAGTTGAAGGGCTGTGTTGCCAACTAGCCAGAAACCTGAAAACGTACGTATTCTGCACAAAATAAAGCAGGTGACAGTCATTTTCAATTAGAGCACAAAAGCGTGAAGCCTTAACACAATTTTCTGGTTTTGCCACTAAGAAAATAGGAATATTACTGTATAGTTGGGTGCCATGCTGGGAGACCGAAATTGTTTGCCAAAGAGGTGTAGCAAGGGTACAACCCGTGTAACTGTTGGGTATTTCTCTCCTGCTGCGCTTCATGCCAAACCTGAGGCTGAGAGAGTATTCCTTCCCCAGCGTTATTCAGGCTCCGCTGCTGACCCTGCTGAGCATATGTGCCTCTCACCACCCTATACCATGTGCTTGGCTCGTGTCTGGCTGCCTGGTGGCTATAGGCACATCAGTATTACCGTTATTGTTGTTGTGGCTGCGTTTATAGCACGTAACTGTCTGTCCATTGAGGACTGTCCACCCTGTACCCAAATCTGACCAAGACAGAGTAGGGCATGATGAGAGCCAAAGTCCCTCAAGGGTATTCTCTTGGGATCTGCGTTGAGAGCAATTGCAGGGTGCTTGTTAGAGCTGCCTCAGCTTTTGCTCTGATTGTGCTTCGAGCATCCGTGTTCTAAGAAGTACAGTTGCATTGAAAAGTCATTTATTCACTGTCAAGTACGGAACTTTGGAAGTAGGTCAGTGGCCCAATGAGATGTTTATAGGGGAAAAGACTGCAAGACTAAGGACTTATGTTAAAATAAACCAAATATGTATTTATCGCTGTTGTTTGAATTCAGCCATTTGGTTTTATCATGTGTGCTTGTCCTACTTCCAGTACCTTAATCTATCATAAAAATAATGGTCTATGCCTTTATAAACTCCCCTGCTGCTCTCGAAGGATTGTAAAAGTTGGCTATCTACATAGAAATGAAAACAAGTTATCTGCAAAGTCCAGTTTTACGCACAGATTACTGCGTGTGCTTAATTTGGATTCAAGCTCCCACACACTACAGCCCTTTCAGTCCGGTTTTAAAAGCAAATGAACCTATTAAACAAAAAAAAAAAAAAAACCCCAAGTCCTGTCCTTCGCACAGCGTGCTGGTAATGCTGCATAAGGCTGACGCGACCCCTCCGCCGGCAGCCGGCCGTAGCCGAGACCCATGCGAGGGGGCGAGCGGGTTTCTATTTTATCTGGCCAGCCTTCCTCTTTGGGGAAGGAAGGTGGTGCTGCCCCAAAACTCTGCCATCATCGGGATGGCTCCCGCGCTGCCGGGGGCCGGGGGGAAGCCAGCCCACCGGCGGTGGGATAGGAAGCCTGATGAGTTTGGGAAGTTGGGCTGCTTAGCAAGGGGTGGGGGGGGCGGCTCCGTAGAAGGAGCCCGGCAAAGGTGCAAGGAGCTGGGCAGGAAATCCCCCGGGGGAGGAGTGCGGAGGGGGGGTACC
>NW_009599403.1:647-940 GCF_000690535.1 Cariama cristata | reverse complement strand
TGGGGGGAACACGAGGGACCTCTCTGCCCCTCGGGCTCTGGCAGGGCTGTGCTTGCCATGCACTGGGATTGGGGGTGGGGGGGTAGGAGACAGGGCATGGGGAACTGCCAAAATAAATGCACTGAAAAAACAGTCTGATGATTCTCCACATGCTTGGTGTACATGATGCAAATTGATGTTTAAAGCTTATTTATTAGCTTGCATGCAAAATGCCAGTGGTGTTTTTCTAGATCAGTGGGTATCCAATATTTTTGGGGGGGGATGATGGCGGTGGGAGCAAGCATGGCTAGCGA
>NW_009599403.1:355-620 GCF_000690535.1 Cariama cristata | reverse complement strand
CTCTCGACTGTTATAATTTGTGGCACAGATTCAGCGAGAATCTGATCTGCTGAAAATATTTGGGCTGTGAAAACTCCCACACTGTGACAGATGTCAAGTCCAATTAAGTGACTCGTGTCCAGGTTTCTGTCCAATAGGCTTTCCCATTAAATATCAATTTAAGAGGGAAAAAATGCCGCCCCCTTTTCTCCGAGCCTTTATCTCTTCCGACCATCTCTAGGCTAAACCCTTTGGTACCAGGAGCGAATCCTCACGCATCCCCGCT
>NW_009599403.1:0-256 GCF_000690535.1 Cariama cristata | reverse complement strand
GTGGGCTCCCTTTTTCCGGCACCGCCGTCCTCCCCCCCAGCCGCTCCGCACCCGCGCCGAGATTTTCGTTTATTTTGTTTTGTTTTTCTTTTCAGCGCTCGCATTTCTTTCTTTATTCTCACTCGAGAGATGCAGGAGGAGTTAGGAAGCTCAGGGACGGATGGGGGTCTCGTTTCTCCTTTCCCCCCACCCCCACGCCAGCTCTTGAAGGACCAGAAGAAAAACTAAACCAAACATTTATTTTCCGACGGCGTCT
>NW_009599402.1:3504-14834 GCF_000690535.1 Cariama cristata | reverse complement strand
GGAATGGCACTGTTCGCCCGCGGTGCGCTGGCCTTGCCGGCCTTCTTCTGCTCCTGCTCCCTCTCCAGGCGGAGCTTCTCGTGCTTCTCATTCTCCTCTGAAAGAGAAACACCGACAGCGATTAATGGTGCTCCCCTGACCTTCCCCGTCCACAGGCCTCTAACCGGGCTGGTGAACAACTGCCTGCGTTTCTGAGGGGGAAGTGGAGGCCTTGGGCGTAATGCGGCCTGGCCCACGGCACGCCCCGAGCCCATGGCACGACCTGCGTCCCGGAGATCCATCCCCTGTCCCAGCCATGCCGCACCTTCCACTCATCGCCCTTTCTCTCCAGCACGGACTATTTAAATACAAACCACGCGCTGCCCCAGCGTTCAGCCCTTGAGACCGAGCTGCGGAGGCGCTGCCTTGGCAACCCCAATGTCTCCGGGGACACCATGATCGCGGCACTAGATGAAAAGCAAGACATCACCCAACCAACCTCCTTCTGTCCCGTCCCGGCACCGCGGGGAGAGGAACGGCCCGACCCAGTCACTTCCCGCTCCCAAGGTCCAAACCCACAGACCGCAAGGCCCTTCTGCCAAGGGCAAACACTACTGAGCTGAACAAGATTAACGGACCTTCGAGAGCTGCGGCAGGACCTGGCCGGGAGCCTGTGCCCGCTCCTCAGAGGGATCTGCTGTAGGTGCAGGATCAGTCCTCGCTTGCCCCTGTGCCAGCCCGCAGGGACGGACTCAGCACCCCGAGCAACGCTTACTTCTACAACACCTTCCCAAAGCCCTCCTTGCTTGTGTCCATATGTAAACACATCACTGCACTCTATTGCATAGCAGAAGAAATCAATCCACAACAAAACTTTTTCAATTCTTCTTCTAATTTTAAATTGGCAAAGAGCTACTGAGCATTTTACCCAGGAGCCCGCCCTGGCCCTGTGACAGCCCCAGGCCTGCGCCACCGTTTGCTTCCAGGGAGGTAAGGACGAGCCTGGAGACTGGCCCTGACTTACAGCATCCTGGGAAAAAACTTTGCACTTCAGGATCACCTCCCAAATCACAGCTTGTGTGCGGGAGACAGGGAAACCTCATTAGCCAGGTGTCCTCCGCTCCCCATTCTCCCAGCACTGACCCAGGACACCCAACAGCAGCCACAGGACTGCAGCTGCTCATAACCAGCCACCCATGCAGGGCAGGGCAGGCTCCTCAGGTTAAAATACCCTGTATTTTGTACTACCAAGTGTAACTCTTAGCTCAATGGACATTACACTGACACAAACCTGTCAGGGCACTTCTTTACTGCTGTGGATTTTACTCAAGCTCTTAAACTTGGCTTTGATATGCGTACGTCCCTATATGTTTTTAGAACACCAGACAAAGTAAATGAAATCTGTGTGGCCCGACTAGCAAAATAAACCTCATTAAATGCGATCCAGGTCTCCGGCTTTAATTGTGTGAACATGGCACAAATGAAATTTATTTATACAAGTCCTGTGGCGCCAGCGGCCACGGCATCTAGACATCTCACAGCCTTAATCAAATATCTCCAAACCCACTGTCCATGAAGCTCAGCAGATCCCATTCCTGACAGCCTCCAAGGAGTTGCAACAAAAAATGGTGCACCAACAGCATGCTTGGAGCTATGACTTCTTCATCGTAATACACAAATATTTGGAAAACAAACCCTTAGTTCATCAAGCAAGGGATCAGAGAAACGATGCATACAGCCTGGCATCCTGTCTTACACAGCGGCCAACATCAGGTAACTCAGAGGAAGCTCTGTGGAATATCCCAAAAGAGACTGTCCACAGGAGAAGCTCGGGCGTGACCTAAACGCTGAAGTCACGAGTGTGTATTTAGGAAATCTGATAGAAAAGCATGTATACTGCAATCTGGAATTACGTTCAACCTCCCAATTATCTCAAAGAAGAAGTTATATTAAGTACAATCAGTGGAACAAGGGGAAAAGGGCCCCCCCGGTAAGGCAACCTCGGCAGCCACGGAGCCGCCCAGTCCTCACCCACCACCCGAGGGGCCCTGCCGCTGCTTGGGTACCTCCTTACCCACCTTTTGATTTTGAGGGCTGTAGGGCAAAAGCAACAGAGAGCAATAAAGGGAACAGAACTTCTATTCCCAACTCTGAATGACTTTTGGGACATATGACCGCACGGCGTCACTGTCCCAGATACAGAGACGACGTGATTTCCTGAAATCCCCCTCAGCCCACAACTGCTGCAGCACACACGGGATTTCCTCCAGCCTTCATTAAAGCGCTTGGGCCCAACTCTGCTCGCCAGTTGCCTGAACAGCTCTGTCCAGAGCCACGCAGGCCTGCAGCAGAAGGTCTGAGACCCCCAGGCGGAGGAGGCCAGCGAGGAGTGCCTGAAGAGAACCCCAGCCTGAGCTGCAAGGAGAGCCGCCCGGCACCGTACCTGCTGCCGGAGGGGGGAAGGAGGGGAACTCTGAACCTGACAAACCTTAGCAGCCCTAGTTCAACCCTCAGCTACAGCAACAGCCCGAACACACACACCCACCCCCCTTACAAGACCACAAACGGGGTCAAGCACCCAGCCGATAAGGTAAACACTGCCCAGCACCTACACCCGGATCAAGCTCCAGCACCAGGGCTGCACCTCCAGTCTCTGACTATGCAGCACTTGCAAAGGCACCATGTGAAATTCAGCGATCTGGAAGGATTTCACATCCAAAGAGCACTTCTCCCATGGCTGCCTGAGACACAAATCCAAAATTTTAATTCAACTCCTCACAGCACCAAGTAGGAGGTTAAGTAAGCTCAAGATCTGACTGACTCCAAAATGTGAGGTTGCTTAAGCAGAAGCTCCGAGTCTGAATGCAGTATTTCTCTGTATTTTCTCAAAATATTTCAGGGTAATTATCAACATTTCCTTAAAGGAAGAAGTAAAGCAGGGCAGGGTGGCAAAAACCCCAGCAGGAAACCCTTGATGTAAATAACATAAATCTTAGCTGATTTCAGACTGGTTCAATTGGACAACATTAATAACTAATAAATAAAAGCCCTTTGTCTGCAATTCTTTTGCTCCACTTTGCTGCTTGGTTTGCAGCCAGCGCCAACGCAACGGCCCTGGCACAGGACGCACGAGGAAGTTCGACCCCGGTGACCTGCTGACTAATGTGTTTTCTACGTGGTGTTTGGCCACGCAGCCAGCGCCACGGCAGCACAGGTAGGTGACTCTGGCGGAGGGAGAGCATCCCGAGGGTCCGACCCGGCGCCAGCCCCTGCTGGGCACACGCCGGACAAAAGACCGTACAACTTCCACCTAGACGTAAAACTGCACCGTGCCGGACAGGAGGGCAGCAGTAAAGAAGTCAATTAATGGAAATTCCTGGCACTGCTCGAGGTCTGACGAGGACAGCAGGACCTGCCCACGCTGAATTCGCTCCTGCACTGGCTTCTGGCGTGGTGACGTCGCGACAGCAGAGGAGAGGATCTCGGTGACGTCGTGACAGCAGAGGAGAGGATCTCGAAAGGAGACTGCAGCTGAGGTCTGCAGGGACGGCAACGCTTTCCAGTGCACGAGCAGGAGTCCGCAGTGAAACTCCTATAAGGAGTCATTTTCATTCATCGGGGAAGCCGAGGGAACAGGAAAGTAAGGTTACAAGCATGCATTACTGATCAGAAATATTTATGTAAATATCTCTGTGAAGCAGGTGCAGCCCTCAGGCTGCTGACGAGCTGCCAACAAGGCCTTTGGTGTCGCAAATCCTGAGCTCCCTTGAGATAAAGAGTTTATTTCAAGGACTTTTTTTAGCCAAAATCTGACACCAGTGAGCCACTGTCCTCTGTGTCTGACTCGTCCACAGGCAAAAAGGAACCACGCCATCGAGCTCTCCCGCCAGCAAGAGGACTGAAGGGTCTGTATGCCATCCCTTCCCAACACACACACCGTCAGGACACAAACACTTCCATCAAGCTACAAAGATCTCTGTCTCCTGCTCACTTTGTACTCACACCTTGCAAACAAACTAAAGACGGGCTTTAACAAAGCCCCCTAGAGCTCTTTGGTTTTCCGCGTGAAATCAGTTCACCCACTTTCCTTCACAGATACAGATACAAACAATGACGGGTAACCAGCGCGCCGCGTGCTCGCACACAGACACACACACGGCTCATTCCTCCACGTGCAGCGCACTCGGCACAGGAGTTTCTGCAAGGCCAGGACATAGCAAGTACCGAAAGCTTAGGGCATTTTCTCGGGCTAAGAGGGACAGCTGAACCAGAAGGCACACACCAAAACTACGTGTGATTTCCACTCATTCTTGACACTTACATCAAAGGGACCGAGGACTGAACAAACCAAGGGAGCGAACCAGCCCAGCGAACACTCAGGGGGTCTGAAACACAACCGAGGCACGAGGGGACAAGGAATCTCACCCTGCTCCACCACACCTCCTGCCAAAGGCCCACGTCACGAGAACAAGGGACCTCAGCTTCCCGGCTGAGCCACCGAGGCGGCACACCGTAGAGGAGGATGACAGCCAGGCCCGCAGCAACAGGACAGAACAGCAAACCTTGTCACAGGAGGACACAAACACCGTCAGTGCTCCTGACCGGTGGACCGGTGCTATTTTAAAGCCCTGATGGCCCAGGAATACACGGTGCCAGGCACCACTAACTTTGTTACCTAATAATCTGCCCGGTTTAAATTTATCTCCTGCCTTTTGCCTGCCCTGGAAATGCTGCCCATCTGTGACAGCAAGCACTGCCAGCAAAGGGAGCAGCCGTGCAGGCAGAACCACCCGAGCCTCCTGGGCCGGCAGAGCGGCCCCGCTGTGGCCAGGGTACGTCCCTGAGCCTCCCACCGAAGTCGGGCTGCAAGAGCATGGCATGAGCGTGCCTTTAAGGAACTTCAGTGCCCTTTATAAAGCTCCTATTTTTCACTAGGGACACTATCATTACACAGAATCTATCACCAGCACGTGCCTTTGCATAATCAAGCACCTTACCTCTACGTATGCTTAAAGGTCCTCGCTCAATACAGAGAGAGAATATTCCTCAACTCCATAAACAGTTAGGCATTGGTAGTTCTGTGGTGTAATTTTCTGAATAGTCTGAAGTGTTTCTCTGAACCATTCAAAGCTTCTGGGAGCTTATACCGCACACCACGAACCGCTAGAGACCTGCAGAAGAGTGCCCTGGATTTCATTCAACGCTGGTTCTGCAGTGGTGTCACCCAGAGCAGCCACTCCTGGTTCGTATCAGGAAAGTGCTGGGGACAGAAAGAGTCTCCAGATATTTTCCATTTCCAGGGCTGGCCCGGCCGCACTTGGGGAGGGGGACCGCCACGCTGAGAGGAAGGGCAGGCTGGAGCCCGAAGGTTAGTTTCTCTTTCTGCAGGTCCCAGACTCTGCAGGGGAGAACCAGGAAAGGGAAGATAAGAACAGCGTCAGCAGTACTGGAGACCAGTAACGCTCAGCCTGAGCCAGGCAAACTCTGAGTCATACTAATGCTGCTGACAAAGAGGCTACGCCAGCAAACAGCCGCTAGTGCTTTCCAGTGCCTAGAAACAAGCCAGAGGACTGAGACCCCTTTGAAATTGTGACCCCTTTCTCTGAGCCCCTCTGAATTTTCGCTGACAACACTACAACGCAAGCCCAACTTTCTGTTCCATCTTTGCTAAAACCACTTCATTTGGCGTCCAGCCCTTTGCACTGCTGCTTCTCCATCAGTAACGCGGTAGCCCTGAGACACAGCACTGCTCCCCAAAACCCTCGGGGCTCCCGGCCGTGCCTGCAGCTGCAGCAGGCCCTCACCGGCAAGACCACGGTAAGAGCCGGTTGCAAGGCACCTGACGACTCTTCAGTAAGACTGCTCACTTGCTGCTCACCTAGGTGTTGTGTTCAGATTTCAGCCTGCTACCAAAACGTCCCGTGTTCCCTCCTATTCACACAGAGTAGCCCACGTTGTCTTCTTAAAGAAAGAGTAAACTGTATTTTAAAAGTGTGCTATTCACAATGGATACTGAAATGCTCCATGATTAGCAATGAGAAGCTCATGGTACACTCCAGAGGAGTGCAAGCTAAGCCAGCCCTCCTGGGATTTCAATTTCAGGGTACCAGAGACCCTAGCTCGCACCTGATATTGTCTCTGCTGAGCACTACACGGGCACGCCACACGCTCCTCATACCTTATCTGCAGATGATGTCACCATTCACTATTAACAACAAAAATACTCGAATCTCCACTTTCTCAGCCAGAGGACGATGACACGTTTATGTCATACCTGTAAAAGCAAAGGAAAATCAGCCTTCATGTAAACTACCCCTTCTTAGCACCAACCAATACAGACCATTAGTGGTTTCAGTATGATGGGCTTATCTGTAACTCTTAGAAATCAGTGACCTCAGCATCCAAACCTGAAATAAATCAGAGAAATGACAAGGTGATCCTCTTGCCTGATAAAACCTAGGGAGCAGACACGCTTTATCGCTGCCTTATGGAGACAGATGGCTTACAAGGAAGGGAGTATTTCCTTTCAGCAAAACCATCGCAGTTCCTGGAACGCAAAAAGGAAGGTTGGAAAGGCCCTCAAGAAATCTTGTAGTTCATCTCCCAAGCCCCAAAGACGACTTAACCATAACTAAAAAATACCTGGCAGACATTTCTCAACGCAACAGTTTCTCAAATCTCTACGGTTACTTTACATTGTGCTTTAATTTGCTATTCCAGTGCTTAACTGAAACCCTGAATCAGCTCCACATAGTCATTTCAGTTATAACTAACTCTTAGTGGACAGAAGAAAGGGCCAGGATTTAGCAGTGCTACAAAGAAAAAGAAAACAGATCAAGACTGCTAAAAAAATAAAGCCATTGTGGACAGCCTTATATATACACAGACCACCCCATGCCTTCAAGCCACTAAGGTGCCGAGCACAGCGAGCGGTGTCTCTGCCGCAGCACCGAAGCTTGGCAGGCTGAACTGATGCAAAACTCTTGTTGTACCTTTCTGTGGAATTCAGGACAAAGTGCCGAAGAGCCCTGGCTCTGACAGGCAGAGTGGGCATCAACAGCACGGGACCGACTGACTGACAGACTGCTGACTCTGCTCCATCATCTGAGGAGCTTCACCTGGGCAGACAATCAGCTGAGCTGCTTCTATGTGAGATGCTGTCTCAATGCTTTTCCATTGGGTATTGGCCTTTTTAAGAAAGACAAAGTAATGTGTTCTGATAAGCAGCTATTTGCATGTTGAACGGCTTCTCTGTTGCAGTTCAGAGCAAAAGGCAGCACTGATGACCAGCGGGATCCAAAGTCTGCAGAAACACAGCGAACGATGATGCACTTTAAATGCACTGGTTGGAAAAGAATGGTAAACATGGGCTGACTTAATAAAGCATATTACAAACAATGTACTCTTAAAACAAAACAAAAAGCCCAGACACTTGATGTGCCCACAGAAGAGACCCAGAGACACCATTCATCCACTGGTTGCAAGGACGTCTCAGACCCCCAGCATGCAAGTGGCCTGCAAACTTCTTCAAGTCAGACAGCACACTGCTTGTCCTTTACACACACCAGAAACTGAAGGAAAGACAAGTTAAATGACTTCATGTCACACACTGAGTCATGGCAAAACCGGATCCGTCGGCTAATTACCAGCCTGTTAGGTAAGCGTATTTGCTGGACACCAGTTCACGTAACATTCCTCGACACCCCCCCCCGCCCCGACGAGAACAACAGCCCACTGCTGCACCTTCATCCCAGGGCTGTGCCAGGGGTTGTTTTCACAGGCTGCTCACACTAGTCAGCTCTCTTCTCAAGGAAATGAAGGGAAATGTGCAGATTACCCTTCAGAATCCTACCTCCATACTTCAAAAAGAAAAGGAGATAAGAAGCCGAGGGTATCTGCCCATCAAAGCACTACACACACGCACAGGAGTCGGAAGCTTTCCTCCATCACCAGAATTGGCTGCACCAGGGCAGCTATCTCTGTCATCTCTGAATTCACGCAGACCTTGCACCCAGTGACAGAGCAAGGCTCTGCCCAAAGCTAACATCGAACTCACAGTCAGCATGCCGGTACCCTGAAGGGAAGACCAGGTTCTCGGAGCGAGCCACATCCTTCTCCAGCACACGTTACAGCCTCACTGCGATTGTGCCCACCTCCGCAGCAAAAACCCTGAACCTACAGCAACACCTGCCAATGGTCCAGCCACACAGCAAACATGCGTTCCTCATCAAAAATACGTGGCATGTCCTCACTAGCAAGAACCTGCCAGGATCCTGAACCAGGGAGTATTTTGTGCTCCAGTGGGAAAATCTGCTGTCTTCTGAGCTGCACAAATACTCAAAGATTGGTCAGAGACTTCATGAGCAAGGATGCACTCCTGACAAGCTAAATGGGTATATGGAGGAAACGGAATCAAGAATGTGACCAAAGTGTCATACAGTGGACATTGAATTCAGATGGTCCTGTTCATATGAGGCGATTTCGGAAAGGTGGGAGGCAGCACCATAGAGTTTGATCCCCTTCCCAGCATCTCTCACTAGCCTGAGCAGAACCAGCTCCCAGGCACCAACCCACCTCATTGAGGTCACTCCCGACAGTCTCTCTTTGTCCCTTGTCTCTTCTAATACAGAAATACAGACACACATTGCCCAGGGACACTGGGAATCCCATCACCAGCAGCAGTGCTTAGGTACAGTTCCTGGAAGCGTTGTCTGTGTTATGCACCAGGCATAAGACCCGTGCTAACACACGGCCCATCCACCGCCTTCTGCAGGGTTATCACCACCTCGTAGGCTCTCATGGGGTACCATCAGATACACATCATGCTTCTACATACAACCCTGAGCACAGAAACACAGAGGAAATTACTTTCTTTATCGTGTACTGCTACGAAAAAGATCAGAGGCCAAAGGAAGGACAGGGAAAGCCCAAGGGAACCTTTAACTGGCAAGTAGAGTGAATTGTACCATGTGCAATAAGACAGACCTGACTTCGGCATGAAACACTCCTTGTTCACCCCTGTCCCATCCTCTGCAATGTAACGCAGGCAGCTTCCAGTCAGGACACGTTGTGATGTTCAGCGAGTCTCGGGGCTTCCTCTACTCCAACCTCCACGTCCAGCTTGACAGAAGATGGGGAACCAGAAAGCTCAACTTTACTTCCCGCTTTACGAAGGCACAGCTTTAGGTAAGGCACTTCACATCCCTGCATCTCAGCTCTTCCACCTCTGTTTTCAGAAGCGCTGCAAAATTCAACTAAGGCTTTGATGTCCCGTGGTGAAACAATTTATCAGCCAACGGAAGGGAAGTTTGCTTTTTTTTTTTTTTTTGGGAAAGGAAGGCCTGCAAACTTTGTATGTTGTATGTAGCATTTGCGTTGTCGTTCCCTTTCTAAGCACATCTGTATGCGTAGAGAAGACAGGAGGGGATGAGGATGGGAAATGAAGGACAACTTCTGTGCAGTTTTCTCTCTTCCCTCAGGCTGCAGCTGCACATGTGGCTCTGCCATGAACCGAGCCCCCAGACCCGCCTGCAGGGTGGGCAGCCAGCACACTCCCCAGCACTACCTATCTCAAATACCTCAAAAGCAACAAGGTAAAAAGAAAGAAACGCTTTCACATATTGAATATGATTACACTGTGGGACTCACTGCCACAAGGTAACACTGAGAGGATCAGAGGTCTCTTCCATTTAAAAAGAAAAAAGGAAGTCCTGATGTTTACATAGCTTTGTCAGGTTTTGGGAAGTTCAGCATTTTATAGACAAAACTCAACTGACGCGCCCCACAGTACAGAAAAAGGCATCAGTGGGGCTACGGAAAGCAGATTCCCAACTTCCAGACCTGTTGGCGTATGACGCAGTGCTGCTTCCCAGAACAGTGAGATAAAAACGTTACTTTAGTGCATCAGGAGAGATGAATTGTGCAGACAACATCGGATTTGGAAGGGGTCATCTGCTGCAGCCAGTGCGACTCCCTTACCCTCCACCACCAGGCCTGATTGCCTACGCCAGGTCTGCACTCATCATAAAGTACAAGGGAAAAAAAAAGGAAAACGTGAGCACAACAGCTAGTCTAGCACTTGAGTAACAAGATAGGTTAGGATTACGTGAGGCAATTATTTCGCAGAAGGCAGCCTGCTGTCAGTCTATTCTGTGGTTTTGGCAGGCCTCTGTAGACTTCAGAAAGCGAAGCCTGCGTTCATGCCCAGCACAGCTATTTCCACTTGCCACTGTGGCACTGGTGTCCTCCGGGGCCGCAGCGTAGCTCTCACGTACCTGGAAGCCTCGCGAAAATGATAAACACTGCACTACTTGTTGGGAGGTGCTTTAACTTCTCCTGAAAGAAATCCAGGTGGACGTGCTGCCTGCAGCACGCCGGTGGTGACCGAGGACATCCTGACCGAGGACATTCCGAGGACATCACGCCGGTGGTGACTCAGGAGCATCCTGAGCCGACCAGATGAAAGCCAGCTGTGGCCTAAAAGCCCTACGGGGTTTCTGGAGATGTCTCTCAACATCGTACCGGTGAGACCTGTTGGGAGGCACCAGAGGAAGACTGCACCGAGCACAGCACCAGGCTGTTGCCAAAACAAGGACACTGGGTGCGAGCTGTGGTCTTCTCCCTCACTCATCAGTGCCAGGTGGGTGGCACTACAGACAAAGCAGATCTTTCGGATCAACACGCATCTTGTTATCAATCCCATGCCATTAAGCTGTGTGCCAAAATGGGAGTTAGATGAGATGGGAAAAGACCAGAACTATGCTCACTGTTCGGTCACCACCCTTGCTGGCCACGTTTGAAAAAATGAAAGGCTACAAACATAACTGAGCAGCATCAAGCAAAGCAGAGAGCGCAAGCTGAGTGGGTCATAGACGAATATCTATGGGAAAAACCCTAAGAAAATAAATATTAGTCACTTGCAATTACAAATATTTTTTTTTTTTCCTCAGATCACGAAACATTCTTGGATTAACCTAAATTCAAAGACATGAGCCACTCTCCAATTCAAGTCAAACGTCTCTGGAGTTTGGAAGTAACAGACAGAAAAGGACCCCAGTTTATGGGTCTGTGCGTGTGTAAACATACGCCTTTACGTGCACGTGAGCCACTTCCTTACAGAGAAAGGGGCAGCAGCAGCGACATTATGAAGCATGAAAGTGCAGCGGTGGACAAGACCAGAGTGTTCCAAAATCCTGACTCCCAAACCAACGCTGAAGCCTGTGGCCAACATGCTGTACGTCCAGGGTGTGTCTGTTATTGTTTGCATTCCCACGGCGTTAATACTAGAAGAAGAAATGCATAACATCAACTAGCCCCCTCACCTCCCCCAAATCTCTTGGGTTTTTCCCTAC
>NW_009599402.1:1588-3462 GCF_000690535.1 Cariama cristata | reverse complement strand
AACATTGTCGTCGTTTAGGAGAACGGGTCTGCTGAGCGTACAAACAGGAGTACAGATGACTGGCCAAACCACTGCAGTTTCAGTTTCATTCCATCTCTCTGCGTATCTACATAAATCCATCATACGCATTTGTAAGAAACTATTTCCGAGTCAAACAAGCCCAGCACAAAGCCTGCAGCAAACTCAAACACATTCACAGGATCACACTGGGATGTGCAATGAGCACACAAGCAAAAGGGCCTCCAGAACCCACTATTTTAAGTCAGTAAATAGCAGAAAAGTTTATGTTGTGGAAGCGTCATCAAAAGTGAGGATGCCATAGATGTAAAAATTATTAGCTGTATCCAGGTAGTTTTCTAATTAATAAGCATACAATTCCCTCTAACTTAGCCTGTTCCTTGCATTTCATTTGCTCCCAGTTTACTTGGGAGATAACAACCAACCACTTGTACCACGTCCTTCAAATTCCAGCAAGTGTTTTAGCGAAGTCTGAACTCAGCTTTAACCAGGAACGGCACAACTCAAGGATCCTCACAGCACTGAAGTCTCTTTCGCCCCCGAGGTCCCAGTCACGGCCATGCCACGTTGCTATACTCTATCAAGCTCTTACTCTTACGGGTACACCTCCAGCTGATGTATTTAGATTCTGCTTTTTTCAGCAATTTGAACTGATGGTCTCTGAAATATTAACACATATAGGATGTAATATTCAACAGGCTTTTGGGTAAACATCTTGTAAACGCAGTTTGAACCCTATTGTAGGCAGTGCCGGGTTACCTAGGGACACGAGCAGTGACACGGCTGTGTCCAGGCTGACGGCAGGGCAGGTTCCACACTAAACCCACCGGGGATTCCCTGCGGTGGGTCAGGGCGGCCCGCGGCAGGGTTTCACCCCAGCCAGGCAGGCAATCCCAAACAGTGTCACAAACAGCTCCCCAAAGCAATAAACGGCCCTCAGAGAGCTGAAGGCAGAAAACAAGACTTGCTCTGGTTACAAATTAAGAACATCAAAGCCTACGCGGTTTAATTTTCCTCCGGTGGAAGAGGATGAGGGAGCAGGAAAAGCCACGTGCACACCTGCCGGAAAACGAAACGGAACTGAGCAAAGGCACCGGTCCATCGGTCGCAGCCAGGGAACTGGGACGTTCTGCAGCATTCGCGTCAGGTTTGAAAGGCCTTGGACGCCACGTGCGTGCTCATGGAAACCAGCACCTCGTTGGACCTGACTCCAACGTCCAGTGGTGCTTTATTTGCAGACCTGCGAAATGCGGCACGCGCGGCAGCAGATGGGTGCCCAGAACGCCACCACCACCACCACCCTGCCTGTGCCACCAGCCTTCTCCTGGCGCTGCAGGGGTCTCCAGTGGCACACGGAGCACCGAGCCCTGCGCGGAAGGAGAGGGTAGATGTTTGTGTATGTGCTGGGGCAGACATCGAACTCACAGCTCTGCAGACACCGCTCTCTTCCCTGAAGGACATGATTTCATTTCAGGTTAGTCCACAGAGCTCTCCCAGCAGCTGGACCCTGCGCTGCTCCCCAAAGCTTGAGATTATTCAAGCTGCAGTCCACTAACTATCAACGCAAAAAGAAGCATAAAGCTGTGACAAAAGCTGCTGGCCTGACCTCCTGGCAAGTCCAAGGAGAATGTGAAGGTCCGACAGCTGTCTGCTTCTTCATCTCCTCTTTTCAGAAAGCTCTTCTCCTCCTCAGTCGCAAACCGCGCACAGAGACAGACCCCCACCACCTCTGCCCAGCTGGGAAGTGGCCCCGGCGCTCCCCGTGCAGGCACAACAAGCAGCGACGGCTCACACACTGCGTTGCCATGTGCCGGTACCGCAGGACTCCAATGCCGCCGGGAATCCTGGCAAAGGCT
>NW_009599402.1:937-1572 GCF_000690535.1 Cariama cristata | reverse complement strand
TCTTCCCTCCCACAGCCATTCTGCTCTCCCTCCTCCAAAACCCTTCTGGTTTTCCCTTCCCTCAGTTTTCTTCCTCATAAAGACGATGAACGTCTGGTTGAACGGAAGGCTTTTTCCTCCTTTATTCCCAGGGTTGGTATTTATGGTATTTTACCACCTGGTTGGTAGGTGGGCCTGGACGCCAGCTGGGCAGACCCACAAAGAACGACCGCAGGCCACGCTCACCGTCGCGTTAGCAGGGACCCCCGAGCTGGTTCCCGTCCTGCTCTCCCGCCTGAGGCCCAGCGCTCTGCAGCACTGCTCTCAGTTTTAGACCCAGCAGCCTCAAATCGGTTTTATTTTAGATTTTTTTAATGCTGTACCCAAACTGGATTGATTTTAAGGCCAGATTGGACCCCCAGAGTTACGCAGTGTAACTGTGGGTGTAATACAGATCGTAAAACATCTCTGAACACACATTTGAAAGGGAAGGAGAGGAAGAAGACGATGGAAGGAAGCCAACTGAGAATGCTTTACTGTTGCCCAAACGGTCTTTCCCAGCTACTTCTCCTCTCGTGCTCTCCCCTGACATCTTCCTGTTGCCCAAAGTTCAAGCGACGGGCTCCTCCCTCCCATGCCACACATCCTCCTGGTGC
>NW_009599402.1:0-906 GCF_000690535.1 Cariama cristata | reverse complement strand
CTCCACAGGGGGGCCCAGTTTCCCCCCCCCCCCGTCCCCCCCCCAGCCAGTTCAGCCCTGAGGTGTCCGCGGCGGCGGCGGCGGCAGCAGCAATGGGAACCATGCGTATCACAGCAGAACGCAAGGCACCCGCTCACAGCCGAGGGAGGGCCGCGCTGGGTGCTGGCCAAACTCACCCGCGCAGGTCCTACCTGGAGTGGGCTTTGGTAGGAAACAGCATCGCCACACATCCTCACGCGCTGCCCCTTGTAACTAGAAAGCCTGCCTGATTTCCTTTTTTTGGTGCATTGCCTTGCCCATGCCCCACTTAGAAATAATTTCTGCCTTCAGAGGTTGCCCAACACGACGCAGCGAGGTCACTTCTGCCCCTCCTGCCCCAATGTCGACACTTCTTCCTATGCACCCCAGACCCTCACTTGTTGCATCCGTTTACAAAATGTTCTCGTAGCCTGGGGCAGCTGGATAATAACTAAAATCCTTTCCAGCAGCAGAAGATATAATAAACCACCCTGCTTAGTACCAGTTCTCAAACGTTTAACCTCTGCTATACCCAGAGCACATTCACCGTCTGTGACCCACAGGGCTGCAAATACTAGCAGCCATCGAACACGTCAGAGGAGAAAGGCGATGAAACTGTCACGGGCGTAAAACCGGCGCAGGGAGCTCCGTCACCCACCCTGCTCGGGGCTGCGGGGACGGCTCTCGGCCGGGCTGCCAGCGCCCGGCGAGGAAAAGAGGACCGCCGTGGTCCGTAAATCCACGTTTTTCTTTCCTATTCCGGAAGCCTCTTGCCCCTGCACGTCCCCGAGCTGTCTTGCTCCATAACGTCGACTATCTCCTGCATGACTCATCACTGGAACAATGGGTCTGCGGCGAGGGCCCGGCAGTGACACAAAGCGCCGCTCC
>NW_009599401.1:17177-17509 GCF_000690535.1 Cariama cristata | reverse complement strand
CCGGCATCCATCTGGACATCGAGCCATTGCCTACTACCCTCTGGATGCGACTATCCAACCAATTCCTCATCCATCGAACAGTCCACCCATCAAATCCACACCTCTCCAATTTAGAGAGAAGGATGTTGTGGGGGACCGTGTCAAAGGCCTTACAAAACTCCAGATAGATGACATCCGTAGTCCTTTCCTTGTCCACTGATGTAGTTACTCCATCATAGAAGGCCACCAGGTTGGTCAGACAAGACTTGCCCTTGGTGAAGCCATGTTGGCTGTCTTGAATCACCTCCCTGTCCTCCATGTGCCTCAGCATAGCTTCTAGGAGGATCTGTTCC
>NW_009599401.1:0-17023 GCF_000690535.1 Cariama cristata | reverse complement strand
ATTCTCTCAGGACTGTGGGATGCAGCTCATCAGGTCCCACAGGCTTGTGTATGTTCAGGTTCCTCAGGTGGTCGCGAACCTGATCATAGTAACCTGTATGAGGACTCAGAGTTTGGCAGATAAAACCAGTAGGAAATTGCTTCCAAATTTGAACTGTTAGCTGTGTTGGCAGTCGGAGCAGGCAAGGGCGTTAGACTTCAGTTGTGAGCTTACTTGGTAAAACTGTAAGGAATATGGGTCCTTACCGTTGCATGACTTAAGAATAGTCGTATTCCTCTTTCCTGAAAGAAATCTTGTAAAAAAATTTTTGTGGAAATCTTGGAAAATTTTATAGCTTCACAAAACAAAAGCTGCAAAAGCCGTCAATACACATACTGCCTCTTTCTTCTTGGTAACACTAAAATAAGAAGCCAGGGGTTTTTGTATTCTTAATGGCCACGTCCTGACCCTGCTGAAGTCACGTAGCTGGGTTCACACTCTGCCAAGCACAGGCCTGGGCTTGCATTTAAGCCCAGACTCGCCCCCGAAGCTTGGTGTTTACGCATTAGCCTGTGCTCAGGAATAAAGCTTTGTCTGAGCTCTTACACACTAGCACAGCATTTTAGCGCAGGCCCGGGCTGGCATTCCTCTGCCAGTCGTAAGCAGAGCCACGCTGCTGTCTAGGCCACCGCGGACATCCCAGCCTTGAGTCTTTGTCAGCGTGTGTGGGTGTTTTCGTTGCCACGTCAGCCAGGCTAGCAGCTAGCCACGGACGGAGATGACATGTGGGAAGGGGGAGCTCAGGGGGGGTAATCCTGCCCTGAGCCCCTCGAGCATTAACAAGGACAAAGCCAAGCAGTTCCAAAGCTGTTTGGCTGGAGCTGGATTTCCCAGGTGTGGGGAGAGCCCTGGAAAGGGCACCGTACATCTGTGCAGACAGCTGGGAATTACCCTCATTTCTCCTCCGACACGGGAAAGGGCAGGCAGTGGAAAGGGCATGGCTGGAGCGCTGCGGCATTCCACAGATCCCCTGGGGCCACTGCAGTTAAAACAACTTCCATTTGCTCCTTGGGTCCCATCTGCTGTCTAGGACACAAGGAATCAAGGGATCGCTGAGAGGCCGATCTGTTCTCTGCGGGGGCAGACTGGGCAGCGCGGCAGGGTCTGGGTGAGGAGCCCAAGGTGTCCGGACAAGCACGTGGAGCTGCCGCTGGACTTTGCTGTGTTCTGATTTCGCTCAGCAGCAACGCATGGCGATGCCAAAGGGTTCTGAGGAGGAAAATTCTTCCTCAATGCCCAGCCCGCTCCTCCGAGCAGAGAAGAGAGGGAGACTGGAGGGACAGCGTGACGGGCTGCCCACCGACACCCAGCTGCCGGGCCAGATTTGAGACGTGCCAGCTCTGATGGCCTCTTTAACTAACAAGCTCAAAACCTATCAACTTTTATGGAACTGGAAAATTGATTGGGTCAGCACAATGACAAATGACCTGTGAGACAGTTTTGTTGGAGTCCACATGCTGGCAATTTCTGGCAAATGTTATACATTTTCATGGATAATACTGCTGCCTTTATTTGAGCGTTTCAAGTATGTCTGCCTCCCTCATTGGTACCACCGAACCCCTAGTTGAAAATAAAGCTGATAAAAAATAACGTTAGTGATGGCTTACAGAGTGAAGGGCAAATGGTGATGTGTACATCCACATGTGTCTTCCAGAAGTGCCACAATACATACCATACAACTGCCACCTGTATGAATGTACTTAGAACGTATTGAGAGAAAGATGCAATGATTAATATTAGTTATTGTCTAGAAGTATTGCAATAAAAAAAAACGGGTAAATAACTGAAGTATTAAATGCAGCACGCTCCAAAGACTATAAACCGTGCACCGCTACGTTTAGTATGCAGTTAAGTGTAAGAATCACACTTCTGGTAATAATTTCCTGCATCCCTTCAAATGTTTTTAACATACCGTGGGAGAAGTAGGCCTCAGGAAAGTGACGCAGAAGTTACAGAGCTGCCAAGGTGCCGAGGACATCAAATGCTGTAAGGTACGCACGTCCGACGGTGTTTTGGCTCTCACGGATCCCTTCCTGAGGCAAATGAACGGTCATGCTGATAAAAACAGCATCATAGCAAGTTTCTTCTTTGCTTAAAAATGACAATTCTTATATTATCTGGCTTTATTTTTTGATCAGAAGGTACGTATGTACCTTTTCTAACAGAATTAGGGTAGTGATTTCCAGAGTTATACTCACAAGGGCCCTGTTAGTATTTTTTTTAAACTCCTCCCATAGCCTCACCTGAGGCACGATGACTAGCCAAGTGCACGCACAACCTAAATGAAATGAGTTAGATGAAACCACCTTCACTGACTAACTTGTTTTACTGTATCGATTAATACAAAGGTTATAATTATCAATAACATAACTCTTCCATGGAAAATCTATTTGTGCACATGCCATTCATCAGAATAATTGTATTAAAGACAGCTGATTGAGAAAATAAATAAGAATTTATGCACGTTTGGGTAATTCCAAAAGAATTAAGGGGGGAGAAGGAGGGGGAAGATTCCTTCTAATTAAGATTCTATAGATTTTGGCTTCCTAAAACATTGTCTAACTTTCCATGTCCCATTGCAATATACAGTGCGTTAGCTACAATGGAGGAACCTATTTCAGCCTTCTGCTGTCATCTGCCAGATTTGTCTCTTGGTCAGAGACGCTTTACGACCTGATCACTACTGATACTATTGCCGGTGCACAAAGTAGCAGAAAAACGACTGAGAATGATTTCATGTGTTCTTTGGGAGGAATTTTATTTTTTTTTGTTGATGAAAAGTTATTGACCACGTCTGAGGGTCCCGTATAGAACCCTGCAGGCATTAACTGAATCGGTTCGCCTCTTTTGTCTAGCATGTGCGTGGAGCCAGTTGGGCAGCTAACGGCAAAACCACCGGGCTTCTGGCTGAGGCGAAAGGCCGAGAGGTTTCGGGGATTGCTAGGCTCTTCGGCTCTGAACGGACTCACCTCCTGTGTGTCAGGACTACTCTACCTCCATAATCATTTGTCATTTTTAACCCTCTGTGATGTTTTTTTCCATCAGACTCATTTAACCGGAGATTTTGTTCTCTATTTTTTTGTATGCAATACCACCCCGAGGTATGGTCTGCATTAAGACTTGCATTTTCGAAAGATTCTGTATTTTTTGTCTGTTTCCTATGCCGTTGTATAGAAATGTGTAGTCAATTAAAAATGTACATGGACTGAGACAATTCCAAGTTGTCTACATACATAAAATCCACAAGCTTAGAGTGTATTTCTTGATTTTTATGTTTGGTGAAAGAGGCAGTTGAGAGAAGGCCTCTATTTTACTTAGTACGCTTTTTACTAAAGTCATCTCTTCTTCAGTATTGCATTAAAGCCTGTGGTTCAAACCTCTCGACCTAAGTAAAAAAAGCATTAGCTGTTTGTCACAGTTACAAATCTCCCTGAGATGCTTGTATTCCAGGACTAAAAGGCCCTAACCACGCAGCTGTGTTGAAAACAGCATAGCAGGTTTTCCAAAGACCTTTACCTGCAAAATTGGGATTCTTGTGACCTCTGAGATCTGGCTGTTTTTTACTGAGTTCAAGTCAAAAGTTTTCTTACGTGGTCTTAAAGGTTTTTAGTCATACGGGATTCTGATCCTTGGTTTTGTTCCTCCTGTTCCACTGTACTACTACCGAGGTGCTGGAGAACAGAACGCCCTGGGAGGGGGAAGCCATGACCTGCAAGATGACAGCCACTAGCATCTGACAGTCGTCTGAGGTCCCGAATACCCTGTGTGACCTGCTGTCACTGAGGAGGCTGGAACCTCACATTTCCTACCCAGGACCTCTTGAGTCTAAATGTTACTCACCTCATTTCATCACCAATTCACGCTACCAAGCTGCCATTGTGTGGGTAGAGCAAAAGGTTTTTATTTGTATGCTTGGGTTTTTTTCCTAGTTTAAAGACCATAGCTTGCTTTCGCAGGGAATCACTAACTGGTTTTGAGAAGTAAGTTTTAAAATGCTTATTGACGTTTCAAGGAGCCTGATGTTGACGCTACACTGATGCTGAGTTTCTACTTAACATAAAATTCTGTGTAAATACATTGTGACTCCTGTAGTATCGTAAATCTGCCACCTAGATAAACCGTTCTATTGCTTTTCCTATCGGTGTCATTAGGTGAGCTCGCTGGGCCAGATGACACAGAAGGGCGGCTCGGTGTTTCCCAAGTGAGGAACCCGAGGTAACACGCTCTTAGCAGGTGAGACGGCGTCAGGGCAAGTATTAGGCAATGAGACGCGACAGTGTATGTAACGCCAGGATCTCCCCACGCAGTGGGAGTGAGTTGCTAGGCAGTGAGCTGACAGCCCGCTATCGCCAGCACCTGACAAATGGCATGTTTCTTGACGTGCTTGCTTAGGATGCAAAAAAAAAAAAAAAAGGCACTTTAATGTTAAACAGACAGGAGCAGAGCTTTTTGAAAAAGTTAGTCTCCCAAATCTCATTCAATGATTCTTTTTTTTTTTGCCCCTAACTTCCCTCGCTCTTCAGTAAGTTTCAGGGTTGGTTTTTCTTCTGACCAAACAGAATAGACAAGGGAGCAAAAATAATAATTAAAAATCCTGTGGAAAATGCCTTCACGTTGTAAATGGAGAGGAAAGGTGATTGCAAGCTATCTCCCAATTCTAAGAGTCCCCAAAAAGATCTTTCTTTGGAAATTCAGGATACTTGGGAGCTCTGCAGATGTTGCAAAGAATGCGGAGGAAAACAGCAATACAGTTTAGCGTGATTCTTTTGCACCATTTAATTGCCAGCCATAACCTGGATGGCAGACACTGCTGCTCAGTGAAGCGTTTCTTCCACATCTATAGTTTCTCCCCTCTGTGCACGAACGTGTGTGGGAGGGGGAGTCAGTGCAGAGCCATACGGGGGGGAGCTGATGGCAGAACCGTTTCTCAGTGAGCCCAGCTGCCGGGGTGGCAGGGACAGCAAAGGGAACGGGAAGCGATGGCGGGGGGAAGAGGGCTCCAATGACACCTAATGGAAGGGATGCAGAGTTCCCCCCAGGGGCTGAGGACATGGAGGCTGTGACCCTTCCACAGGGCTCGCAGACCCCAACTGCAGATGCACTTTAAGTAATTTATCAATGCAAATCCCAGAATGTTTTTTTTTTCCTACTTCATGGGATTTTCCACTGGACAAGAAGGAGAAGGATGTGCGTTACTTAATGGCAAACTGAAATGAAGGTTGGTTGGTTGAGATTTCTTCTGTAAATCGGTAGGCTGGATCATAGCTTTATGTTCATAATACATTATAAGCAGGGGATCAGCTATTTTTAAAGGCATCATTCCTTTTCCCTGGGTACCAAGAGCCTGGAAATTCCTAAATGAAAGGTAGGGGAGGGGTAAGTGGTAGGGGAGGGGGGTGGGTTGTGTGGGAGCAAGCCAGGAATTTATACTGTCCCTGTTTCCTTTTCCAAGATCAAATCCTCTTCTACAGTATTTCTGAGGCAGCTGCAGACTTCGCGACCTAGCATTCAGTCAGTGACCCATCGGTACTTCTCAGTTTAAGCAAGCTGTCGTTCTATCAGCACTTGTCTTTCTGCCCAGAACTTCCACAGTATGGAAAAACCCTGACACACAAATCGGCCCCTGCTTTTCATCTATAGAAGGAAATCTCAGCAATGGAATTCCTCAGATCGTCTCAGATCACCAAGAAGGAGATGTCCCACTGAAACCTGGCATATCCTCTGGGATCTGTGGGAGTCAAGGACAGTTTTCCCCAGGCAGGCAGCTTTTCCAGCCAGCTCCCTATCTGCATGGTCTTTCTCTGAGACACTACGTGGGAACTATGCGGAAGAGATAATACAGTCCTCTGCTGCTTAATTTTTCCTGGCGTATTTCCATGGGCCTGAAGAGCAGAAAACATGTGAAGAAGCAGGAGACAAGATCTGGCCCTGTGCATTTTCCTGAAAAGCTAGCTCTAGTCCACACAGCTGCTGGTGGTTGTCTCCCGTTATATTTTTCCTAATAAAAACAGAAGTATAAAGTTAATTTTTTTTTTTTCCCCTAGAGATGTTTCTTGATCTCTTCTGCATATTCTACTATTGTTTTGCAAGTGTTGCCTGCTTTGTCACACGCCAGCACTTTTATTCCCCTTACTCTTACAGGTCAGTAGACCGGCTAGTAAGTCTGATTGCCTTCATTCTCTTCTGCTGCTCTTGACAGATAAGAGCTGTAAACTGGGTAATATCTTGTCAGGATACTTCAAACCTCCGGCTTTATAAGCAGTCATCCAACCTGCTGCCTTCTCTCATGGCTCATTGTCCAGCAATTGGTTTAAATACTTGACTCCAGTTACTTAATAGAAAGAAACCAACAGAAGAAATTGATTAAATTGAAATGGAAGCGTCTTGAAAGATGTTTCCTACCTGTATGAATCCAAACCATAAGCACTTAACTCAAATGGGATTAGAGGATACAAGGGAGAAACAGAAGACCTTTCTCTTAAGATCTTTTCTTAATGTTCTTTTTCCAAATACACAGTGGCATAAATGTCACATGTGCACATGCTTATTGCCTGTCCCTCAAAACAAAATTGGTACAGTCCGACTTTTTAATAATATGTTATAAATAAATGGTGATAAAAAAATAAGAGAACCAAGGACTGTTAGTCTTGAGAATCTTCTCCACCTCCAACAGTAGCGTATACGACATGCTACAGCAGAAGGCATAATGTGGCTGACCTTTATGCAAAATAGATACGGGAGAGAACTTTCTCCAGCCAGTGATCCCTTTACGCTGTAAAGCATCACTGACACCAACAACGCAGTTGTTCTCCCCGTCAGCATGTTGCTATCATACATATACACATCTAATCCTTAAAAAAATCTTCTGTTTCATTTGCTGAACTATTTGCTCTCTAGCACACATTTCCAGAGCCAGGGTAGTACATTGCATTCATATGCATCTAAAGAGAGTTAATGCAAACTTCTGTTGTCTCTTCATTTGACAAGGTGTTTTCTCTTTCTCATAGTATGTGACAGGGTGTGAGATGTGTTTCATTTGCTTCCCAGCTTCAGCTAAGGCTCCCTGCCGGGTAAAGATGTAGAGGGGTTTCCTTAGGACTTGCAGTGCCCGGCCCCCTCTCTTCCCAACAGGGAGGACAGAAGCCTTCGCCCAGCTGCCGGCCTCGGCCCCAGCCGAGCCGGGAAGCTGCCGCAGAAGCAGAGGTCGTGTCGGCAGCTGTGTGCCCACGCGTACCTGCGGAGAGAAGAGCAAAGCTGGAGCCGGGACAACACGGCCCTGACTGAGGGGGTTGTGGTGGTGTGCCAGGCTGGGGGGTGAATTCAGCCTTGGGGCCCCCCCTTCCCTCAGCAAGCCCACTATGCTGCTACAGGAGATCTGTAATACTGTGTGCTGTTGAAAACACTGGGCGCTTTTTGATCTTTAGAGTAGAAACTGTCACTGTCTATAAATTTATGTACCTACGAGTGCATTGGCCTGCTGGCTTCACTGGATGATGACGATAATGCAGATAAGAAATTTGTCTCTAATTCTCATCTGTAGATCAAAGCACTTAAACACACTCTCTTTAGTTTCTCTTGTTCTACATTCTTCTCTTGTGGTTCTTTTAGGTTCTTCTTCCTAATCATCTTTTATTTTTTATAGAGTTTTTTTTTAAGCCAGAAGCCAAAATGCAGAACGGTATTTAAGCTAAGGATCAATTGCTGAAAAGACTATCATATTTTCTGTGTTTTCCATATGCTTTGTTGAGTTATATAGTGCTAGTATCCTATTCCATTTTTATTGGAATATGCACATAATTGAGCAAATTGCTTGATTTTAAGTCCGTCTTCTAAAATATGCTCCCTCCACCAATTCTGCATTTCATCATATTTCTCTTATCTCCATATAATCCACCTGAGGTGCTGTTGATTTAGACAAACATTCCCAAATCCAGTTTGCTCAGATAGTATGGAGAGCTCATGATTGTCGTGGTGTGAGCAACTGTAGTAGTTTCCATGCAGGAGAAGGCAGCTCCCGTTCCTTCGTCTTTGTTTCCCTATTGTTATACAAGCACACTCACCAAAGCAGAACCCCTGTCTTGGCACGTGCACCGCTTTTGGTACCTCTTTTTGGTCCATCATGCCTTGACCTGCATGGACAGGCCCAAACCTCATCTCTTTACCCAGCTATTTCTAGCCTCGTTGGCTAATTGGTATCCAAATGCTATCCAGGGTTCATAAATTATCATACGTGTATAACTATTTGGGAATCCCAAGTACAATATGCATTCAGTTCTGGCAGCCTTCTTCCTGAGAGGCAGATTGGAAGCTTATCTTGTAAATTATCAGGCTGAGAGAATGGGGACTGTTACTTACAACGAGCAACACTGTAATGAATAGTGGCCCTTAAATGCCAACTATTTAAAAAAGTAAAAGATACAATATGGGCAAAGTAAGCAATGAGGAGCACATCAAACTTCCCCTGCATTGACTTTCTGCAGAGTATTACATCATGTTCAGCGCATTAGTCCTTAGCTGAGGCTACGCAGTGCTCGAAGCTCAGTATTTCTGTATGACAACCTCAGTCCTGGAAGCAAAATGTACAACACCCATTAGATACAAAGGAGCTTTCTGCTGTATGGGGGGGACATTTCATCTATGCAGGAGACCGAGGCGGCCAGGGTGAGACCTTAGAAAGGATCCCTGTAAGTATTAAATATTAGTG
Organism: Cariama cristata; assembly: GCF_000690535.1. Lineage (NCBI taxonomy): Eukaryota > Metazoa > Chordata > Aves > Cariamiformes > Cariamidae > Cariama > Cariama cristata. Next base: position 8,280 of record NW_009599401.1, on the reverse strand, counting down.
GGAAATTCTCTATTTCTGACTCAAGTTCAATATGTACCTCTTCAATTTTACCTTCTCTGGTGAAAACTGAAAGTATCTGGAGATATATCTAAAACACAAAGTGTAGCAAAACAATGTAGCTTGCTTACACTTCTCCTGCAGGGAGAGAACAAGACAATAAATCTGTCCAGTTTTAGTTGCTGTTCGTAATGTGCTGAGAAGCGTTCAGATGGTGTTGGCAAAAGTGATGTCATAAACTGTAGCATAGAATAAAATACCGCAATTCTACATTATGTCAGAATAACCGGTGGCAAGGAATTGTCTAATGCAACGCTCAACGGATTTATAACGGACGTGTAATTTTTCAAGGTGTAATACGCCTCTGAGTCTCAGGCATGTGTTTGTTCCGGTATTATGTGGCATATAGCAGTAGCTGGAGAGGACACTGTAAAGTGACAAACTTTTAGATTTTAGCAGGGGTGAATGTTTACTTCTAATGTTTTTACCTTTTTAGAGTTTACCATTACATATTTATAGGAAGTATTAACCACAAACTTGGTCCTAACAGTCAGAAGCTCTCTTTATAAAATAGTATCATGGACTGGGTTCCCTGGCCTCATGACACATGGCTCCTCTTTTGAAAAATAGAAGAAAACTCTGGAAACAGAGATTTCATCCTCGCACATATTTAGCATGCATCTGGTTTAGATTTGTAAGGCTCAGATTTCAATATTTAAATGACAACTTCCCAAGAATATCAGTGGGAAAGGATGATATGCAAATGAAAATTATCTTATAGATGTCAGTTTGGGCCACAGAATCAATCAGATTGCAGTAAAAGTTTAGGTGAACACTGGCTAAAATACACCCGTTGTATTTTGGGAATTTGCTTGGTGAGTGTACTTTGAAGCCTTTCCAGAGTATACAGGAAAAATCTCTTCAAAATTTCAGTTCAGCACCCATCTCCAGCTGAGACTCATTTATAAACACTAGACCTTCCAGTCCAAGAGCTCCATGTCAGATGACTTTTCTCAAGAAACGGGCCTTGCCTCCATACAGACTGACGACTTATTTAGTTTAAAAATATTTTTTTTCTTTTTTCATTTAACAGAAGCTATTCTGATGAAAGCTAAAGTGATTTTTCAGCATGGATATTATAAGGCTGTGAAAATTATTATCATGATTATCTTTTCTGTTTAAAATGAAATTTTGAAAAGTCTCCACGTTCCCCATAATACTTATATCGGTATGAAAACTGTTTCAGAGCTTAAGAGAGAATTTGGATCTAGAAACCTGGATTAATTTCATACATGGGTTTCCCAGTTCTTGTAGAGAATATTGAAACTTTACATAGATGTTTTACTAAATGTTGTTTTGACTTTTTATTTTAATCTAAATGGTCTTGAATAGTGTTTCCTAAGTCCTAACACTGAGCATCTTCTAGATGTCCTGTCTCTGTAACTGAACTCAATCATCCTGATAATGCTTGAGATACACAGGAAAAAAATGCAGTACCTGGAAAACATGGAGTACCTGAGACATCTTTTTTTGTTCACTTGAAAATGCGTAACTAAACCTATTATTATAACTTGGCTTCCTAATTTTCATTTAAGCAGCTACGGAGCAAAACACCAGAGTACTTATTCCACCTAACTCCAGCTCCCGACGCTTTACATGCAGTAGCGTGATACCAAGAGATTACCAGCAGATAAGACTTACAGAGCAAGACATAAGACCACAGCAAATGATGGCTTGCTGCTCTACTTATCCCAAAAGTATTCCCAAGACATTTATATAAATGATTCTGGAAATGCTGGCTATAAAACAATGTATTTTATCTATTTTAGTAATTTAAGCAATGGCATTTAATAAATCTAAAGCTGAACCATCTGACTATCCACCTCCTTCATAGCAAAGCTCTTCAGTAATGGATGGCAAGGCCTTCAATGGAGCTGCACATATTTATACTAGTAGACATTATACTCTTAGATTTTTCAGACAAGGATTATTAGCTGTGGATAAAAAAGACATCATAGATTTGCTTCACTCTGCATTATTTCTGAAAACACTTCACAGTGTTTTACAAGCAGTGCAAAAAATTCTGTTTTCCCATCTTTGCGAGCAGTAGCAATTACAATTGCAGGGGACAGCGGAGGCATAGTAAACCAGCCAAAAGAGCAAAGACTAAAAAGCATAGGTACCAAGTCCAGTTACTTCCTATAAAGCTCAGGGGAATGATGAGGTGAAATCCATAATTTCCTCTATACAGGTAGAAGAAACAGTCTGAAAAAAAAACAAAATTGAGGAAACTACTAGAGAAGGATAAAGTAATTTTTTATTATGTTTACGACAGTATTATCATTGTGTTGTACCTCTACCATAACAAGTAAGCAGGTGCTCAGTACATCTCTAATACCTTTCAAGGATTTCAAGGCTCCCAATAGGCATTAGGATCCAACAATTGTTGGATTGTGACTGGCCATTCTGTGTCTATAGCGGACGATGGATGCAGGGTAAAGTGCTTCCCTAATTCATGTGACCCACGTGAGGACTAGGCAGGCTGTAAGGCAGGAGCACAGGATCTGTGAAATTACTCTTCTTTGGTTCTCCTCATACAGAAAAGAGAGCGAGCTATGGCTCTGTCCTTCCCTCTCCTCCATCTCTGGCCATGGAGAGGTGAGTCCACAGGACATCTCAGAGGAGCATAACTGGCTAGGCTTCCCACGGCACAACTAAAGAATTCTAGGATGTTTCCTTCTTTTTAAAGGAGAACGCTTCCTGATTTGCCCATATAATGTTACCTCTTAATGACAATTTGACTGATTAACTGAAAGGTATTAATTTAATCTGCTCCCAGTTTATTAAACTCTGTAATGAAACTGCATTGAATCTGGGGGTGCGATGATTCCTGTTGTATGGTCAAATGTAAAGATTCCTGGAAACTTAAGGTGAGCATCTCACTAACAACATTTCGTATCACAGAAACAGTGGACAGCCAAGGTGGGGATGTGGTTTTGGGTTTTTAACTTTTTTCCAGTTGTTAAACATTTTGCTCAAAAAATGAAAAAGCCTTTTTCTTTTCTTCTCCAAATAGCTGTTCAATCACTGCTTGAGGTTGAAAAAAGTGTGCTGGAGCAGATGGCAAGAACATAGGATTTAAGCAGGGGACAGATGTAACCATATTAGGGAGCCTGGAAGATAAATCTCTTGAAGTCTGGTGTCAGACGCGATCATTACTTTGTTTACATAGATGAAATACTACTAGTTTCAATTAACAGTTGCTGTTGTCCATATTTGGGATCTTTCCCCTTCAGACGGTCATTAAAACCTATTGTAAATCATCCTGTTTGTGCTACTCCCATACTGTGCATAAATCATGTAGGCATCCCAGCACCTCCATTCTTTACGGAAAACGTGTAGATAGGTATTTATACAACATTAAAAAAATGGTGTTTGCTTTCTATTAAGCAGTTTACAAGTACCGTCTCTTAATGACGTGCTGCCTCCTGTAATGTACAAGGGTGCTAGGAGAGCAGAAAAAGAAGGACTTTTGTACTCAGCCTCTGGGCTGCCAATCCGTTCTTTGCCTTTAGCTCCCTCCCTGGTACTGTCAGCAGTGTCCGGGTCGCAGACGGCTCCTCATAGGGCTCTAATGTAAACCGCCTGTCTGACTTCTGTACATCTGGAGCATAGGAAGGCAACACAGTAAAGAACAGTATCCTCTTCCTGTGGAAAAATCCATAGGTTGCGTGACAGACAGTGAGGAAATAAGAAGTTATCTGTGTGCAGCTGCCTTGCTGCTGAGATGTGGAAGAACTTTTGTTGACCTTGGGAAAACAATGCTTTACAGATGTAAAGAGGAAGTCCTCTTAAAGTGTGTGTATTTCTATATTTTTTGTAGTTTTATAGATATATTTACAGGTATGTTTGGGGGAATTCAGAAGCTGCTGCTTGGATACGCTCTTTAAAAACCTGTGATCTTAAAAATAGTAAGAAAAACCCAGAACCAGTTCGGACTGCTGTTATGTTGTTATAATTTCAACTCATCCTTTCATTACTGCTGGAACTGAGAAACAGGGAGACGCATATACCTAATGTTCTAGAGATGTTCTAGAATTAATTGCAATACTTTTAGGAGCAAATACTGGCACATCAGTTGAACATATGGAATTAGAGCAGCTGTGAAACATACATCTACTCTTCAGTACAACATTCTTGGTAACGTTTTCTTCCTCCAGTTGTAAACTCCAAACACGTAGGGTGTCTATTTGAACCAGATTTCCCTGGTACAGACATTTTTATCCAGTAGAACATTTTTTATGCTCGGTTTCAAGTTTAACTGAACCAACTGAAAATTCCATTTTGTTGCGACTGAAGCAGGAAGCTCATCCTCCTTATTAAAGGGTAGAAGATAGTGTGTGTGTATTATGTATTAAGCATAAACATCCTCCAAAAGGAAAGAGGAAGATGGTGAGAGTTACAGCAATGTTGTATTTATCCGGTCCTGACTCCTATTTTACCTATAACAAAGGCAAGGGCACCACAGAGAATCACCGATCAAAAAAGCAGGAACATGTAGGTGTAAATGTCACGGACTACTTACCTCACGAGAACCCGGATATTAATTGCACAATGTAAAGCACCACATTTATAGTCAGACCTGTATAGGTAAGCACTCCAAAATCAGGAAAAAATAAAATTAGGGTGGCAGGTACTGCAGCTGTGCTTCAGCACATATGATTACACAGTTTACAATTTTATTCTCATAAATTGACAAGTAAATGTAGCAATATTTTACGTTTCTTTAGCGTCTCTCACCCTGATGTACTGTGTGAATTAAGTGCAGCTAGACTCACAGAATAATTTAGTCAAAGAGTAAGAACAGAAAACAGCACCTGTAGGTTATATAAATAAAATATTTTCTACTATATTCTCATTCCTTAGGGAACTATATGCTTTAGGAGTTATCCGGTTGGGACATCTCATATCAAAGTGATTTTAACTAATGACTTTTTATGATAGTAACTTAGATTCTTCTTAGATTCAGGCAATGTTAGAAGAACTTTACTTACTACCAAGTAATTAGTAATTAATGAAGTGTTAACTAGGTGCCAAAATGTAAGCTATATTGTTTCAAATCATTAGTTACCAAAACAAGATTAAGAAGTATCTTTTCTGCAGTACTCAGGAAGCTTGGCTGAAAGGCAACAAAATTAACTTGATTTTATATTAATGTACGGTTTTAACCCCAGAGCTTTGTGTGCAGCATGATCTGTGCAGTCATCATCAAATACTATTTCTCTTTTTTCCTTAAAATTTTTAGAATAATTTGTATTGTAATCTATACAAGCAAAGCTGATTACATTAAAGTAACTTACATTATAAATCTTTTAATCTAAAATGCTTGTGCTGTCTTCTGTTAATGAAAGTATAATAAACAGTGACTGTGCTCTGCTGGCATTTTTATAGACACAGATTTTACAATAGCAAGTGCTTCAGATTGCAGTCTCAACGCTTCATTATAGCTGTTCCTGCAAACATACTGCAGTTTGTGTATGGAAGCATACACGTTTTATGTTGCCTAATGGACAAATGGTTTTGAGCTGTGAAACTAGAAACGTGCAGTTAAGTTTCCATCCTCTCAGTTGGTGGATAATGTTGACGATGCAAGCTGTTGCTTTCAAAAGGAAATGTTCTATCCTACATAGTTTGAGGAGTTTCTATGTATGGTGAAGGTAGTGACAGCCTTGCAGAGAGGTGTAGTTTCTTTGTTGGGCAGCGAATTATACAAATAACCATTGCTAATAACATTTGGGATAAGGATGTCTGAAAAGTAACTTCTGAGATCCATAGTAAATAATTATTCAAAAGAATACTTATCTGCAGGATGGCTAGACCAATACCATTTCTAAATCTGTTCTCTCGGGTGAAAGTGGTGATGGCAAGTGTGATGTCCTGTGGGCTGCAAGATTTTCAGCCACGTTCGTTTGGAATGATTCATGTAACCATGTTTGTTCAGGCTGGGCCCTCTGCACCCATTCCCTTGCAGCCTGCCAGTCAGAAGCGACAGCGGTTTCCTGTGACTTTTGACAGCAGCTTTCTTCATTATAACCAACTATTTTGCCACATATTTTCATTTAGTCATTTCCTCTCTTTTTGATGCTTCCTGTGATTTGAATATTTAACAGCACAGCTGCAATATTCAACTAATAATGAATTTTAAACGGAATATTTAGTATAATGGGGAAAATCTGTACCAATAAAGTAAAAAGAAATGTCAGCTATGTGTATAGAGTGGGCAACTGAATATCAGAAGGTGGTATCTTGGAAAAGATTTTGGAATCATAGGGGAAAAGCAACTAAACACAGGGCTTTAGTGTAAAACTGTGGTATTTCAGCACTGAAATGGAATCGGGCATTTCAGTTTCACAGCCTAACATACATTCTCCTTCCCACTCCTTCTTTAAAACTCTTTTTGATATGAAACGGCGGCAAGACAGCTAACATTTTCTGGTTTTCTCCATTTCATATCTTGACATGTTGAGTGCGTGACTCTGTTCATATACTGAGGAGGGATTTCTACTGAACTGCTGCCTAGGATACCTGCATATTTCTTAAACTATTACGTTTGTTTTAGACCCCTCTACAATGTATAACCAGATGTCTTTCCTCCAGTATGTACTGTGTTGTATTCATGAGTGTTTATCAATATTGAATGTCACTATATTTCCTTCCTACACAGTTGGGTCACTCCAAGTATCTTCACGATGCCCCACAAATTTTGTGTTCTCTACAATTGTTGTCTCCTTCTGTAAAGCCCTTTTTCTAGATTATTTTCAAGGGTATTTACAACAAAACCTTAAAAACACCTTACTCTCTTGGCTTTTCACCATGATCATGAACGACTATGAGTTCTCCTGTTTCATCTCTCTCTGTTTTTGGTCCATGACATTGCTTCTTCCTCACAACCCACTACTGTAGTTTTTCTGGAAGCATTCAATGAGGGAATTGTAAAATGTGTTTCAAAATTTGTCACCTAACCCCTATATCCACCGCTTAACTAATGCCGAGAAGTTTGGTTTATGAGATAAGTACTGTGAAGAGCTTACAAAAAATTTACCTTTGCTTTCCTCTTCTGAGGAGTCTTTACTTTTTTTTCTCTTCTTCCTATAATATTTTTCTTATTTCTGTGTTAAAAGTTGTTATGGTTCTAAATCTGGTGAAACATTCTTTCCATTCACTGACTCACCTGCTGAAAACCTTGCAGAATTATGGCATTTGGCATTTTATTTCCCTTTCATTTATCCTGGTTCAGAATGAGTTTGATACTGTGCCGGATTATTGTGGTTAAAAAAAACAAACACAAACAACAACACAAGAGGAAAGAATGTTCTCTTTCTAGGCACAAAGCTTTATTAAAATTGGGAAGATGGCACTATACCTAAAGGTAACGCCTTTCTGCTTCACTGTCAGACTTGCGCCTACAGTTTCTCAATTCCTTCCTGCCTTATTTCCCTGTCACCGTTTTGAAAACCAGTACCATCTTTCCAGCCCGCTGTATTCGTTTAATCTGGGCCTGTCAAATGTGCCCCGGATCCTGCTACCTATGTTCTCACCAATCTGCAACTCTATTAAAAACCAGGCGCTATGCATAGCAGGTGGCCGTATATTAGATGGCAGCAATGGGTTATCCAGCGTACAAATAAATGGCAGACTCCATCTCCCAAGGATGCGAAGGGAGCAGTAACTGTCTAGGATGAAAGGAAGTCAATACACAGGTTAACGAGATCAGGTATTGTTTGCGAAGCATTCCGAATACGTCTAAATGCGAGCCGTGAGCGGTTGTAGCACCTCGCTGGGGCTGGAGCCTCCTGGCAGGGGCGTGAATGGAAAGGCTGGCACTGCCCCGTCCTGTCTCCGCGACAGCAGCGCTGCCAACTCCTGTGACTTGATGGCAATTCTTGCAACACCTGGTGGTTTCCCGAGAGCTTTCACTCCCGATATGATGCAAACACCCTGAAGGCCTTGCTTTCCTCGTGTAAGCTGGTGATTTCCCAACGATTGAGGGAGCAGAGAAAAATCTAGAAAGTCCTTGCCCTGCGTTCCTTCTAAAGGAATGGCTTTCTTAGCCATGTAATGCTTTTATTTATTTTTTCCTGAGCCAGTCCCTTTCCTTGCCTCCGTTGTCTTTCCTAAGAAGGGGAGCGGCGCCTCCCGAGGAGCTGTCGATCTTTCCGTCCCTCCGCTCGCCCCCCGCTTACACCGGCGGTGGGTGCGTACGGGTGTGTGGGACAGCGCTCG
>NW_009599400.1:410-648 GCF_000690535.1 Cariama cristata | reverse complement strand
AAAATCCTGGCCCCCTTGGCTGCATCCCCCTGTGCACATCCTCAGCCTCTCCATCCCTCCAAGGGAGAGGGCAGCCAGAAAACACAGCGGGGAGAGTTTTCCCCCGTGGGTAGGGGGAAGAAGGGAGGAAAAAGAGGGAAGGAAAAGGGAGGGAAGGAACTCTGGATGGAGGCAGAAGCAGGCGGAAAGCGGGGAGCAGGGAGATGGACGCCTGCTGCGGCGGGCAGAGAGGTGGGAG
>NW_009599400.1:0-221 GCF_000690535.1 Cariama cristata | reverse complement strand
CTCCCCTCTGCCGGGAATCGCAGCTCCGCTACCGGCAAAGCCGGAGAGTCCTCCCCTATTAATGCCTCTATTAAAGCCCATTAATCCCTACATTTCCACAGGGATTTTCTTCACGGGGGCAGTGCGGTAGGAAAGCAGCGGGCTGCCTGCAGAGAGCAATGGCTTCTCCTTGCTTTCCCAAGGCCGGAGCATCCATCTCCCGGGCACGTCAGGGAACCCTG
>NW_009599399.1:380-2167 GCF_000690535.1 Cariama cristata | reverse complement strand
GCAGAGCCAGCCCAGACACAGTGCGCTGTCTGTTCAATTCCATACAATTGCCAGCTTCTTTCTCACTTGTTTACTGTAATATCGGGCGTGTTTTTATTTATCTAATTTTATATTCAGTTATAACCATAGTAGGTTAGCTAATATACGACAGGTGTCATCCCTGGTGCTGCAGTGGAACTTCTCCTTTCTCTTGGATAACATAATGCTGTGAGTCTGTCTCCCCTGTCTTTTCAGATGCACAGTCTTCTTCCTTTTTTTAGGACTGTTACAGGTTTCTCTAATTCACAATTGAAATCAGGTGTTTGTTCAACCTAGGGGAGACTTTTAAAATATTGAAACAAAGAGTAACTTTCTCACACTGTCTGGCTGTGAGCGTGTTGGGATGGAACTTGTCACCCCGCAGTTGGGTGTCTGTATACTGTATAAAATAGGTGTAAACTTCACTCGGCTTAGCCCTGGGGGTGCAGCCTCCCCTTTCGTGCTCTGAACAGCATGGGGCAGGCGGGCTCTGCCCTGCCGGGCGGCGGGAGGAGGTCGGGGGGGCCCTGCCCAGGGTCTCCGGCACCTTTGGGGCGCAGCAGGGGGGCAGGAGGGAGGGACCCTGGAAAGCTCTTGGAAAGGTGGGGGCTGTCGCTTCTTACTCTAGTGGAGTTTTTACACCATGCTGTAACATTTGAACTTTCACAAGAGATGTAATAATTTTGATAATAAAAATACTTAACTTGAAAACCGGTATTTTTGACAATTTCTGTTTCCTTACCACCTTCAGCGCTGGTGCCCAGGTCATGGGGCGAGGAGGGCTGCGTGCTGGTCTCTCTTCCCTGTCCCTGCAGGCTAAATGAAACCTGGCAGGAGCAGCCCTGCAGACTTTCCTTTTGCCAGCATTTCGGGTGAAGCCGGGGGCTGCTCTGGGAGCTGCCGTTCCTGAGGAAAGGGAAATTCCCCCAGCTTCCTGGCTGGGGCTGGGAGACTGTGGCCATGCGGCCACACTCAGGCTCATTTGGGGAGGAGATGGGGTGGAGGATGTCCCCTGCGCTACTGCACCTCCTTCAAAACCTGGTTTCTGGTGTGCTGGTGTCCAGGGTTTTCAGTTTTCATACCGCTTGCCTTTTCCTTAGGAAGCCTGAGATGGGCTGAGCCTGGAGCGGGGCCCACCAAATGTGCCTCCAAGTGCCTACCCTCAAAGCTGGCATCCTCAAAGCATCGCTGCCGATGTTCGACCACCCTCACCATAAAAACATTTCCCCCACACTTTGTGAGACGGTGTCTGTTGTGGCTCGTCCTGTCCCTGTGCATCCCCCAGAAGAGTCTGCCTCTACCTCCTCTACGCCTTCCCCCAAAGCAGCTGCAGGCAGCAATGAATTATTTCCCTTCTCTCCCTGATGGGGAGACCAAGCCCATCCCTCAGCCTCTCCTCCATGCCCTGTGCCTGCACGGGGCTCGCCTGGGCCGTCAGCCTGTCCCATACCGGGGGGTTCAGAGCTGTGCAGAGCTCTCCAGACATCCGAGTGGTCCCCATGCTGCCCTCGCACAGCCTGGGAAGCGGTCCCCGCTCCTCTGCCAGAGCATGCCATTGGACTGACGAGCCATGTGAGTTGTTTTTCCATCAAGATGCAGGAATTTGCTGAATTTCAGGAGGCTCCCACCGGCCTGTGTCAGCCTGTGAAGCCAACTGACTGTCCGAGGTGTCCCGTGGCTCCGTGGGGAGCTGTGGACGGGCAGAAGGAGAGGGTCAAAACGTTCCTGGCAACAGATGGGACTCCCACCCCACCTCCTGCCTTGCCATG
>NW_009599399.1:0-320 GCF_000690535.1 Cariama cristata | reverse complement strand
CCCGCCCTCCCCCGCCACAGCTCTGATCCCCCCCCAGCCGCTCTCCCCACCCCCTGTGGCCGTCCGTGGCCAGTGCCCACGCAGGGTCCTTCGACCTCTTTGCAAACCATTTCGTCTTTGCCAGCAGTGCCTGGAGAAACCCGTCCCAATCCTCCCCACACCACAGGGCTCCGAGCTCATCTGGTTTGAATTATATTTTTCAATAAGGTTTTGTGAAACACTGTATCAAACTTTGTACTAAAATACAGATATATTACAGCTACTGTATTCCTTTCTCCACTGATTTTTCTTCCTTTGTTTCTCCAATTCAGCCAGCAACA
>NW_009599398.1:1782-22583 GCF_000690535.1 Cariama cristata | reverse complement strand
TTCTGCCCGGCCTTAGCTTCGGGCTGCCACGGTCGGTGGGCTGGGAGGAGAGAAATCCCACCTAGCCCTGAGGGGTAAACGCCGTCGCCTGATCCGCAAACTTTTCTCTTTCATCATGGGCAGGATGGGGAGAAAGGAGTCGCTGTCTCCCGAACTGTGGTAGTGCTCGGTGTTTTAACGGGTCTTCCTCGCCAGCTCTTCGGTTTGCCCCGGCTCTGTAATCTGTTCTGATCTGTGATACCTCATTGTTCTTAATGCTGTGCATCTCCTGCTTTCAGCCTGATGTGCGTGATTCGCAGAAGTGCGAGTCTCTGCGCAAAGTGGGGTTTTATGTGAGGGATGGGGGGAAGGGGGAAGGGTCCCACCAGGGCGGTGCACTCCCCAGAGAAGGGCAGTGACTGAGAGAGAAGGGAGTGCTCGGGGAGGGGGGCCGGAGACCTTTTGTGCCTCTGCCGAGGTCAGGGCTTCCAGGAGGAATTCTTAGCTCTCCGCAGGGCTGATGGAGGGAGGTGGCTCGTGGAGAATTTTTTGGCTGAAAAATATGCTTCCTCCCTGGAAAATAACTTTTTTCCATTCCATGCAGTACTCTTTTGCAACTGTAAGACCAGGCAACCGGCTTCCAGGGAAAACACTTGTAAAAAAGCCTTTTCTTTTTCATTTTTTCCCCCAAACAAAATGTAATATGTCATTGTGTGGCAATGAACACTTGTGCTGAGACAGAGATGAAGTTATGAGGTCTGAAAAGGCAGACTTTCTAGGAGGGGAGGAGGCGGGTTGCTGCCGGAATCGTCGTCGTGTCAATATTTTATTTTCTCTTTCCCGATAGGTTTTTGCCTTGGCATTTTAAGTTTTTTCCATGATTTCTCAGGCACTGCCTGCTACAGAGGTGCTCGGTGAGCGCTGTGAGGTGGGGGAGGCCCCAGGAGGAGGGCAGGAGCTCTTCTCCTGGCTTGGTGTGCAGTCTTCTCCCTGCCCTCACGCAGGGGTGTGTAAATGGCAAATTCTCATTTGTTTGTTCTTCATGAGCTGGGAAGACCTCATGATTATTCCAGTCCTGAGGCTGTTGCAGAAGGAGCTGAGCAGATCTGACTCCTGAATGTTCGGCTCGGAGACCTGCATGGGACACGTGGTGCTCTGGAGAGTGCTGCTAGTGGTAATGGTGATGAGGTTGTCATCTGGCACAGCCGGGAGCTGTGATCCCAAACAGTGTTTGTTGTCAAAACTGATGAGTAAATGATGCACCGGCTATTTCTTGCCTATGCATGTTCTTAAATAGGTCATATACCCTTCTTGAGAAAAACACATCTCTATAAACCTGGTTATGTCTCTGCCTTATAGTGACCACAGACTTCTCTGAGAACCTGCAGGTGCTTTCTCTAGAAATTTCTCAAGAACTTCTCTAGCTGGGTTCCTAAAACAGATGCTGTTGCCTAAAATTAGGGGTAGGTAAAGACTTCTTCCACCTTCTGCAACTGTAGTGGCAGGGTATTATTTTCTCTCTGAGCTTTTTTTGCCTAGAGCTGCATCTTGACTGCTCCTTTTCTTCCTCTTAAATATTTGTCTTAGGAGCAGCTAGTGTGAATTTAGAGACTTTACAAACATTAAATAAACTTAACATCTCATGAGGAGTGTGTATGAGTGAGATAGAGCAGCACAGGGGCTATAGAGATAAAAAGTGCATTTTTTTGAGCAAGTGCTTACGATATGTTAGGAAGAAGCAAACGCTGGGAATATGCTGTAAATAATTAGCTGGGTACAACGATCAGTTCAGGTCTGCCCTGAATGATGCACCAGGTTCCTCCTAGATGCTTTATAGGCATCAGGAAATTATCGCATGAGATATGGGGATGTTCTTGAGCCACACGGTAATGATGGTCAGGCAGCACAGGTGTCAAGAAACGTACTGTTTTTCCCTTGTATAACAAGAGAAGAAAGACCTGTGGATCACAGAAAATTGACTGACACAAATGTGAGTTAGGGGAATGGGTTTTCTACCCCTTTATGCTGATTTATTGTCCACCCCCATCCCTTTTTGGAGGAACCTGGACCCTTTTGCTGCTGAAAGACAGACATGAAACCAGGTATGCAGCCTGTTTTCAGAGCTGTGGACGTGCCCTTTGTCCTGTGTGCTACTGCCTCTCTCCAGGATTTTGGTCACTTAGTTTCAAAGACCCTTTCAGGTGTCCCTTGGAGCAGATGTGAGCTCTGAGTGTGGAGAACGAGATGGAAAAAATTGAACCCGTTGGATCAGTTGCAGCGATTGCTTTTCCAGACTGATTCTCAGAAGCTGTGATGACAACGTTGCAGAAGAGGCCGGTTTGTGCCATTTCGCATCATTGCCGAGCTGCGAAGAGCAGGCGTTTTGTTGTGTGTCTTTGTTGCTTCTTCAGAGGCATATGGTGGTTGTATAAATCCTGATTATTTTTTTTTTGCTCTGTTCCTCAAAAAGAAGCTGTTCTTGGTCATTTTCTAGGTCTAATCCTGTCATAAGGGAAGAGGACGTCCGTCAGGCCCGCTCTGGGGTTGGAAGGGATGCCCATCTTTTTTTAAAGCAGGAAATTCTCTAACCAGCAGCTAGTAAGCAGATAGAAGGCTGTGGCTGGTGTAATCTGTCTGAAGTGTCCCGTCACCTCCCTCTGCAGATGCCTCTGTGGCTGATGGCTTCAGCCTGTATGGGTACTTGAGACAGAAGAAAATCTGTTCAGTTAGGGGACAGCTAACATCTTAAGAGCTTCCTATCTTTTTGTGGATTTTTTTTTTTCCAAAGGACAAATTTGATGGATTCTGTGACATAGTTTTACCATAGTTGTGTGTGTTGTGGGGGGGAGCGTGGGGGGGGGGCCTGAATCCCAGTGAGGGGAGCCAGAGGGCCTGGGAGCATCCCAGGTCTGTTGGTGTGGTGGAGCTGGGCAGAGGACGGCACCTCTGGCCCATCAGGCTCTCCTCACAGTTGTTACTAGCGCTCCGAGCATCAACTCAACGCCTGTTCGCTTCAGTGCCTGAGTTGAATTGGTGCACGGAGTGCTGTGAGAGATGAAAACATCCCTTGCTGCCACCTCCCCCCCCCCCCCCCCTCTTTTTTTTGATTGCCAATTGTGATTTACAGCTGAAAACCTGCTCCCTTTTGTAGGGTTCTGCTGGTAGAACAAGGATCTCAGCAGCTTACATCGAATTACGGGTGTAGGGCTGGAGGGACTTCAAGAAGGGATCTAGTCTTTGCAATGAAATAGCATCTGCATCAGGTGTTTATTCTGTTTCTCAAAAGAAAACCAGTGCTGGAGGTTGTGCATCGTAGATAACCTGTTTCAGTCTATCACTGCTCAGGCACTATGTATATTTGTTTCTTCATATCCAGGCTGAATCTTGTTTACCATTTGAGCTAATGCTACAACGTGGAAGGAGAGTTGAACACTTTACCCTTTCCTTGGGCCTTTTAATGTACGCAGACTGTTCTGTTCCCTTCAATGTTATCTTTTTAAGACTAAACACATCCAGGTCCTTCAGTCGTTTTTTCCATGTCATGCTTTCTACACTGTAATTTTTGTTTCTTTTCACTGCAGTGTCTCTGGTTTTTGCATCTGTTTTGTGAAGAAGAGTATGTGAGGCTGGGTGCGATCTGTTGTCTAAAGTCTCACGTGTGTGGAGTGGAATGGAATCACTGCTTCTGTGTCACACCAACAGTGTAGTTACTAATATATCCCGGGATGTCATTTGCCTACTTTGTAGCAATATAAGCCCACTGGCTTGGAATTAATTTCTAAATCAACGTAATGCATGTATGCTTTTTTTTTTTGGTGACACATCAGAGTTACTGTTTTGTCATGTCCATTTGATTTTTGTTTTCCCCCCCTTAGTATACTGTTTTGTACCAATCTTTACTGAGATTAGTTTGATAGTATGCTATAGGAAGGTCTAGGGTTCCTGCAGCCAGATCAAAACACTGCATTAAGATGCCACAAAACCCTGAGCTGGTTTGAACTTGCTACGTTGGGGGATTTTTCTTGTCAAAAAACCAAAAGTGATGGGTTTTGTATGGGTCAGTAGAGTTTACACTTGCTCAGACATTATCTTGCCACAAAAACTTTTAGAGGTTCTTGCACAGCTAGCCAAACCAGTGTCTTCACTGGTTCCTTCTTGCATCTTCCCTGCTTCTGATGTCCACTGTGCTTGGAGATCAGTGTTCTCCTTCATGGGAGCCATGAGACCCTGTCCTTTAATTTTCTTTTTGATTGCTCACTGCAGCTGGGCTTTCCTCCAGCAGTGATTTAGTTCCGGGACTGAAATTGGAAAAGGACTAAGCCTTTAAAAACCAGTTTTTCCTGCTAGTTTGTTCTGACCCCACTCACTCATGGAGTCAGGTGTGAGCATGGGGAGGGGATGCTTCAGGAGTGGGTGGGGGACAAGGGGCAACACCACCCTTCTCAGCTGCACTGAGCCCTGAGATTGGTTCCAACACCCTGGATTTTCTCTTGATATCAGGCCCCTTTCTGTCTGGCTGTTACTTAGTGCCTTGCTATCTTTATCACTTTCTTATCTTATAGGTAACTACAAACTGATCATTTAACTTGATCAGGAATCTTTCAGAGGATTGGAGTTACTAGTCTGTAACTTCTTACGTCTTCTTCCACCTTTTTTTTTTTCCTTTTATAAAGGTAGATGAGGCATGATGCTTCTCCAGCCTTCTGTGGC
The DNA here is from genome assembly GCF_000690535.1 of Cariama cristata. Lineage (NCBI taxonomy): Eukaryota > Metazoa > Chordata > Aves > Cariamiformes > Cariamidae > Cariama > Cariama cristata. The sequence continues at coordinate 17,894 of NW_009599398.1, read as the reverse complement.
CTTCCCATATTCCTGTAAATTTTCAAAGATGGTCACTAACTCTTCAGAGATTACTTTGACTGGTTTCTTACATGCTTTCAGGTGAATGCCATTATTCCCTCTCAGCCTACAGCTGTCTTGTGAACATTTGTTTGGCTGGTCTTTTCTAACCTGCTCTTTTCTCCCATTTCCATATTACTTGTTGCATTTCACTTTTTCTTCTGGAGACTGAAGGAGCATTTGTACTTCAGCCTTTGCGTCATTTGCTTTCCTTTCCTGTTTGCCAATGAGAGTGTAATTATCTTTACTTTCCTCTTCCAACATGTCTGCTTCTCTCCAGTTCTCTTGTGACTGAAGAGTTCTTAGTAACATCTCTGCTGATTTTGACCAAGAGACCATCTAACCCAGTATCCTTCTAGGAAAGAATAAAAATAGGACAAGTATATATGATATTTTCCAACTACTCTTCCAGCCTCCAGCTCCTTTCAGATAAAGAGATTTCCTGAGTCTAATGTGAGCTATCTAACCATGAACAATCAATAGATTTGTCTTTCTAGTACTTGTCCTGTCTTTTGTGGAATCCACATAAAATTTTCCATCATTTTTGGAGAAGTACTACCACACAAGTTACCTGCTGATGAAGAGTCACATTTGTTTGTTTTGTTTTGAATCTGACCCTCACTGGCTTCATGTGATGGCTGTTAGCACTTAATGTCTGGAGAGACGGTGAATAATCTACCCCTGTTCACTGTCTTTACACCACTCATGATTTTTACGGACCTCTGTTATGTTACCTGTCTTGCATCCTGAGTTGTTACGCGGATGCTGTTCTGTGGCAAAGAGAATAGTTATCTGGGTAGCATCTCTGGTCAATACCTTTCTCTGAACCCTCAGGACACTGAAGGGCAAGGGTACTTGGAGTCCTTGTCCAGCCCACCTGAGGGGAGACGCTGAAAGCCAGACTCTTTCACAAGAAGTCTCATGTGCAGTTTGATACACCTGATGACAAACAGCCTCTCTGTCCTTTAGTGCTGCGTTGAAATCGGGAAGAATTTCCGATGTTCCTTATGGGGATACCTACCTGTGCCAAGATGCTTAGGGATGGTGTGACAGAGGCCTTTCCTCCGGGATGGTGGGAAGGAGTCTTGGGCACGCTCTCAGAACTGCTCTCCCCTGCTCGTTTCAGAGATTGGCCAACCTGGCTGAGACCACTTAGCGATGACAAAACAAAAGCTTCTGCTTGATGGGACGCTCTCCTTGTTTCTGATCGTGGCCTGTGAAGCTCAGCAGCTTCCAAGGAGTCATGTTGCTGCTGGTTCTGGTCCTCTGTGCGAGAAGGAGGCAGAGTCCTGGGGAAACCTTTTCAGCAGCGAGCGGCTGGATGCCTGGATCTGTTCCCTCATCGGTTCGTTCATGGTGGGGCTGAGTGGGGTCTTCCCCTTGCTGGTGATCCCGTTTGAGACGGGAGCCGCTCTGCGGTCGGAAGGTAAGCCTGCTACCTACAGTAGCCTTTCTGAAGCCAAAAGTCCTGGGTTGTCACTGAGCGGCACAGCGATGAACAGGACCTTGTCATAGAAATACTGTCCTCTAAAATAGACAGTCCGTTTCCGGTGCTTTAGTCCATCCCTGCCAATTCGATGAGGAGTCCTTGGACAAATGCAAGCCCCGGATGGAGCTTATACAAAGAGTACTGTTTGTTTTGCACCCTGCTTGGTCCAGGACCCTCCCACACACTGCTGTCCCAGCCAAGTGGTGCAAGGGCTTTTTCTTGCACTCCAGCTGTTTGTTTTGTGCTCTCTCCTTTGAAAGATTGCTTTGTAGGTGCTTCCAATTTAGGTTTCTTTGTGCAAAATCTCAGCTGGAGGTGTTTTGCCTCCTGAGTTGTGTTCAGTTCTTTTTTTTTTTTTTAAGCTGGATCACACCGTTTGAAGCAGTTGTTGAGTTTTGCAATTGGTGGACTACTGGGGAACGTGTTTCTGCACCTGCTTCCCGAAGCCTGGGCCTACACATGCAGTGCAACAACAGGTATGAAAGCCTTACGTGCCTAGAAGCAGTCCATGCTATGCCCACTGCTACATTTTTTGAGTCCATTCCATCTTGAAAACACAGGACTAGCCAGGCTGGGTCAGCCCAAAAACTAGTCTAGGCTGGTATTCTCTCTGAAACAATGTGTAAAAGCAAATGCCTAGGGAAGGATATAAGAACATTAAAAACATATGTAATACTTCATCTTTGTACTCTGCAGTCCTCCAAGGATTTTGAGATTGAAGGCTTCCTGAGTTAGCCACGGTTTCTTTATGTTTAGTAACTTAAAATGGATTCCTTGTCTATCAACTTTTCCTGTCTTGCCTTGGACTCCTGTAAATATCTGTTGATTTTCATTTGCTTTTTCTGTAAGGAAAGGGAATGCTTCTTTAACTTGATGGGAAGTTATGAATGTGTGTGTGGTCTGGTACGTGAACAAGTGCACCATCTCGGGTGGGGATTCTGCCCCATCAGATGTATCTTGTCTATAGATCTGTCCCTATAACAGTATTACTCCTAGAGCCTCTTTCTTGGGACTAGCTGGGGCCACTCTGCTGGGTGCTTTGATCTACGGGAGCCCAAATGTGTTGCCCTCTCAATCTTTGCTTAAGGAGAAGTCATGGAAAATTGTCCGTAGAGCCATGACTCAGATGGGGGTGGGTAAGGGGAGAAAAAGGAAATGCAGGTGGCAGAAGCCTGTGTTTGCCAGCAAACTGAACACTGTTTGGGTTGGGATAGAGCTTGTGGTATCGCTGTATCTCCCTCACCCCTCAGATAGCAACGGTTGTTGAAACCTGTAATGATTGTATCTCTGCTTCAGCAAACTGATAGCATAGAAGGCAATTGCTGCTGCATCCCAGCTGTTGTGAAAACCAAGAAATCATTTCCCCGCTGAAAATGTGAGACAAGGAGAAGGATGCCCTGGTTTTCCCAGACTTCCATGCACCTATGTCCTGGGATTTCAAATCTGCTGGACCTTTGGTCCTCTTCTTCCTCACAGCTCTAGCACTGCCAGCAGAACCTGCTGTCTCTTTTTTTCCCCTTTCTATAGTGGTTCCCAAATGACTCTGCCTTCCTGCTCTAGCTTGTTTGCTTCTGCCAGACTGTCCTGAAGCGTAAAGGTTTCCTTGACCCATGTAAGTCCCATTACAGAGTTCTGTTCTTCCACTGCAATGCAATCTCCATTTCTGCAGCCAGGCTTAATGGATGATTATCTCACAAGGTTGGCTGTAATTGAAAAGGAAGTTTATAGCTTTGGGCTTAATAACTTGCCCAGGTGTGGCAGAAAGGGGAAGGTGAGTCTGTAGCTCCACTGATGATAGATTTCATGTCAGGGCTTGCTGCTCAGTACAGCTGCAGGATTTTTTGTTGATGTAATCCTCCCTTGCCTCTGGAGCTCAGGGAAATTCCCAGTGTTGTCAGGAAATATTCTGGATTACACTGTTGAAGCAAGAGGGCTGGGAGCTTTCACTCTGAGTGTCCTAAGATGAGGATATCTGTTAGATCAAGAATGAGCAAGTTAAACTAATTTGCTTGGAGATATGTTTGCTCCTTATTCCTTGCAGGAGGTGTTTCCATTGTCGTTTCTTTCTTTTTTTTTATTTTTTTTTTTTTTTTTTTCCCTGGTCTTGGAATTGCTGGTTAAACTGTCTGGGGCAGAGTGGGTTCACATGTGGGAAACTGTGTACTTGATAGTGACATGAAGATTTCTCTCTTGTTCCTCAGGAGAAGGGCAGAGCTTTCAGCAGCAGAAACTTCTGGGTCTCTGGGTGATCATTGGTTTCCTGACCTTCCTGGTGCTAGAGAAGATCTTCCTAGAGAAAGAAGAGAAGGGGTGCCCTGGTGTGGTAAGTTAGCAGTCAGAGGGGAGGGAGGGATGTTTTCTTTGGAGCACTGTACTAAACACCTCGTCTGCCCTATCTGACAGGCTCAGCAAATCATCCTGGAGCTGTGAGTAGCTTGTCAATGCCCTTTGGGAGCTTTTTGCCACTTCTTTGACACTGGGCTCTTGAAGAAGGTGTTTCATCTGCAGGCTTTGGTTTTGTGGTTTTAGCTGAGATTTCTCACCTCTGGGCTGGTTTTGTTCTTGATTTGGTATGTGTAAAAGGGAGCTCGCCTTTTATAGAGACTGGGAGCTGGAGCGATCTGCAGATGAGACTTTTGCTCAAGTAAGCTTTGAGGGATGACAGCATGTTCCACTGAGCCATCGTGACTCAGTCTCCTTCTGGGTCCTCAGTCAGGACAAAGACCTGCCTTCTCTGGAAGGTGTTCCTCACTGCCTGCTCTTCTTAGGTACGGCCTGGACCAGGTGTTTGTTTGGGTAACTTTGTGTAGTAAAAGGGGTTTATGGTTGGCCAGGTAATACCGAGTAATGGTTCAGAGGAGAGTCACCCAGCTGCAAAGGCACAATGTAGCAGAGGTACGAGAAGGTAATTCCAAGGTAGAGGAGAGCAGCTAGTCCTCAGACATCTGCACAACTCCTAGCGGCAACTCCTGTAGACTGTTCAGTCCTTGCCGTACCATGAGTTTTGGGAGCTCAAACTGCAGGACAGGCACTGCATGAGAGCAATTAGGTGTCACTTTGACTCAACATGAGACTTCAAAGTCTGAAAGGAACTTAATCTTCTCATTTACGGAGAGACTGAAGTCTGAGATGAACATTTTGTTATTTGGAAGCTGACAATCCCAGCTATAGACTAATTCTGTATACTTAGTTATTCCCAGATGGGCTTGTGTTTCTCTGGGCAGCAGCTGCCAGCAGGAGTGGCAAGCTCAGTCCCTTGTCTTTCCAGTGGAACCCGGCTCATGCCAAGGGGGTGTGACTCCAATTCCTCCTCTCTCTTTCTACTTTCCTGCTTTTGGTGATTGGGGAAGTCTTTGTGCTTGTTGTCTCACAGTGCAGATGTCACAGTGCTGTCTGAAATCTGTCTCATTTCTGGCAGTTGTCGTTATTAAACCGGGGTACCAAAGCTGCTGATTTGCACTGTAAGGATGAAAAGATTAAGGGTGAAGATTGGATTTCTGACCCTGATTCATGCTCGTTCGTCACTGACAAAAAGGCGGTGACAAGTTGTTTTCCCCTAATTTAGGGCTGTGATTCCAAAGCACCAGTTGGAAAGATTCCCAATGGAAGTGGCTACCCGCTGCCAAAGGTGGCAGGCCAATCCCAAAGAGCAGGAACAGATTCAACTCAGTGTAATGGCTCCGCTCTCCAGCCTTGTTCAACAGACAACAGGATCAAGGTAGGAGACCCACAAACTGACCTTCCCATCTTATGGTTTTAGGGCACATATTTTAAAATTCAGTCACGAGTTGTCTGTGGAAAGAACTATGCCTGAGTGGGGAAATCAGTGTTTGAGTGGTGCTTAATTTTGCTCGGTCAAAGCGTTTGTCCAGGTCGCAGCAGGGAGGAAATAGTGGACTTGGAGAAAATCTGCACTGCAGCTTATGCAAAAGAGGCAAAGTCACTATTGTGAAGGCATAAGTCTGATGATCTGTGTTTTGGCTGAATCCTGAGACCAAAGTACAGTACTTTTACATTTTGTTACTCGATACCTTACAGTAATTATATTTTTATTTGCTTAAATTTTTGTGCTGTGATTTCTCTGTTCTCTAGTGCCTGCATTGTACCGATTGTGAGCTGCACGTTTCCTTTTAAGGCACCTTTTGGAAGCATTTTGATATTTGAAGCTATCCACTATAAAACTTAGAAGCTCAGTTTCTCAGATTAGCAGCTTATCTGCTGCCAAAAAAGGGCTTCTTGTCTACTTCCGCCTCCAAACCTGTATTTCCCATCACTTCCTTTGCACCGGACCTCATCTGACCCCACAGTGAACCTGTTCATGGAGCTAAACAGGCAAAGAATTTGCTTTTTTTGCTTCCTTCCCAGGTTTATTTCTCCCCTAACTTCACTTCTTGAATCAGCTTGGCATGCGAACAGGCAGCCTGTAGTGCTGCGATAAGGGAGATAGCAAGCTCACAGGACTGGAGGTGAAGGAGGCAAAAGGAGTACTGTACCATTGGGCAGTGGCTGACCTTTAGATTGGCTTTGCTTTCAGTTTTATGTTACTATCTTTGCACTGCAGAAACCCTTGTCAGGGTGATCATTACAAGCAAGAGAGTAAACGACTGCTTTGGCGAAGGAGAACCTATAATTTGAGTTTGAAAGGCCATAAAAATGTGCAAGATTGTAGGAGAGTAACTATGAACAGAAAGTGTGGTTGCATGAGCTAGCCTAAACCTGGGTATATGGTCAGTCGGCGGCTCTTCAGTCTTTCTATTTTAAATCTGTTTTGCTGTAACTTCATAGCTCTTACTACACAATGTGAAGGATATGCTAACGTCACTGGGTATTTTTGATACCTGTCACATTCATGTAATCTGTGCAGAACACTGCCCAAACTGCAAGGTGCTGCGTTGATGTTTCTAGAGGTGGTAGTAGTGAAGAAACCAATATTACTGGGTTATGAAACATTATGCCATTATTTTAGAAAGGTTTATTTAAGGAACTACGGACTTAGAGCATGGTTAGTGTGCCACTGATTTCAAGTAGAAATGAAACATTGAGGGGGGGACACAATTGCTCAGGGCCTGGTCCTAATGTAAAAAATAATAATGTAATTAATGCTAATTGATATGATCTTATGGAAGATAAATTCTTGTCAACCAGACACTTTTTCCTTGCTTTTTATTCAGTCATAAGAGTGTTTTATAAAGGTAATGACACTGACAAATATGTATAAAACATAACGTTCTCCATGATTCTAATAAAACTAGCACTGCATGAAATCAACTTTGCTAATATTAGCTGTATTAAAAATCAGTTATTCTATATTATCAACAGGGACTAGATGAATGCAGCCCCCCTCAAATCTGTTCACTGGTGGTTTATGATTTTTCTGATTATTTATAAAAACGGTGTATCTTCACATTTGCAGATACTACTGTATTACTTGCATGGCACATTGTGACTGTATGAGGTCAGTGCTATCGGCTAAACTGAGTAACTCCATCAAAAGAGCTGACTTTTTAACGTATTTTGATACATGCAAGTATTAAGGAATAGATTAAGAAAGAATAGAGATCATTTACAAGACTAGGAGGTCAATGGAAAAAGGTATGAGAATCACAGGAGGAAATTGAACACATTCTTCCATTATGATGCTACGGCCAGGAGGATGGGTAAGTAGGAAATAGTATGTAAGAGAAGAGGCAAGTGTTCCTCTTTCTGCATAGCAGTAATGAAACAGCTATCTGACTTTTTCCAGTAGGATTATTCACAATATCCAAAATACTACTGATAATTTCTAAAGGGGTTGGGAAAGAGCTGAAATAATTATTCTAGGTTTGCAGTACATGATAAGAAGTGGTTTTCTTTAGTCTTTAGCTCTGTAGACATGACAAATCAGGGGTGACTTAAAGTATACAAATACCCACATAAGAGGCATGACTAAATTTGAATAGTTAAAGCTATATCAAATAGTAGCAGACTAGAAATCAAAGACAACTCTGTAACTGAGGGTAACTTGCCAGTGGACCAACTAACCTTGGAGACATAGTAGAGTCTTTGTCACCTGTGGGCTTTGAGCTGTGATTTAAGCTGCTTGCTACAAAGTACGCTATGGCTTAAGAAACAATAGGCTTTGTGCAGAAATTGAATGAGACTCAGTTGTGTTACGTAGAAGGTCTAGACAACCATGGAGAGCCCTTCTAGCTTTTAAAATCCTAACACATCTGTTCAGTCTATTATAGACTGTTGTCAATATGCATGAGATAGAAACTAATGTGTTAACAGGCGTAGTTTTAACTTTCTACCTTCTGAGCATATAATCTGAGTATTTTAATGGTCTTTCTGGTAGGGGGGAAATTACCAAAACTACCAAGATATTCCTGCGTTGTTAGCCTGTTTCCTTGGGCAACAACATAAGCAGTCATTCCATCTGTCTGTCCATCTGTTCTGCCCTTCATTTTCAATAACTTTTGAACCCGTAATTAATTGTACTCAAGTTCAAGAGAGGATAGAAGTCTTAAGGGTAATTTCTGCAAGTTCCATAAAGTTCTGCAAGTTCCATAAAAATCAGCATGGCGGTAGAGGAGGAATGCAAACTAATGCCCTATTGAAAAACTGTGGCAGGACTCGGATGGTGCATGCTGCTTGGCAGGTTGGCAAGATCAGCAGGTAAGTCTCACTGCCCCTGCCTGGTGGGGAAGTGGCTGTCCTGCAGCACAGGGTGGGGAAGGGACATGCAGGGAAAGCAGTGTTGCTGGAAGTGAGCAAAGTAGGTGCTTACAAAGGAAAGAGAGAAAGCCACAGCAAGCCAGACTTCTTTGGTTCTATACCACCACCTCCCCGCCCCCCCTTTTTTTTTTTTTTCAGAAAACAAAAAGGGAAAGATAAGTCATGCTTTGTCCATATGTAATAGAACTTCTGCTCTTTAGCTGCTGCTGTAATAATCTGGCCTAGCTTGAAAACTGTAGATGGGAGGCTTCCTTTGCACCAAACATAGATCAGTTCTGTCCTGCATTGCAGCCTTTATTCTCTCAACAAGTGAAAACATTGTAGAGTACTTTTGCCTTGCTTATTCTTTCTTTTTCCCTGTGGCACATGGGGTCCTTGCTGATTTGTAGAAGTATGTTTTATTGCACAGTGACATTAATTCTGAAGCATGAACATAAACACTTCATCTGGCTGTGCTCTTTATAAGCAACAAGAACATCCTATTAGGATTCACAGAATGTAAATGTCAGAGGCTCATAACTGTCAAATCAACACAATTTATTTCTGAGCACTCCAAGGCTTTGCTTCTTTCAGTGACAGCTTTTGCCCAAGCCACTGACAAGAAAAAGTCATAATGTTTTAATCATGAAGTCTATTTTTTCCCTATATGGTGGTATGGGAAAGCATTTTTGTGTAAAACTTACGTGAATGATTATTACTAGCCTGTGGGGAAAACACAATCACATAAAATCCCAACATGAAAAGGAGAAATTTTAGACGATTGCGTTTGGTTGAAAATGAGGAATGAGAAGTAAAACTGCTGTGTTCATGGGTCTGCCTGCATGCATCCCTTTGTGTTCCCCTTCTTACAAAACCATGCAGGGAACTTCTTCTGCGTCCATTGTGGAGCTGTTACTGAGATTATTTCTTAAACATGATCTGTAGGTAGGCTTTGCTTAATTCTTTATTTTCATATTTATTCATCAATGCACTTTTAAAAGTTTAGAGCCTATAAAGATGTCCTGAGGTTGTGTGGTAGAAGTGCCCTGCAGAAAGGTGGTGCTTTGGAGAGAGAGACTTGACAGAAAGCCCTACCTGAGTTGTAGCATAGAGATGGCAGGAAGAAAAGATGCCCCAAGCAGAGTTTGATAGAAACAGGGAAGAGCAGAAGACCAAAAAGGGCTCATGAAACCCATCAGCACTTGTGTTTTTCCAGGTGAACTTTGGCATCTGATGGTTAACGCCTCAGTTTCTAGACGGCCTCTCTGGTCACTGGATGCTGCCCTGTATCTGGAGTTAATGTGTGTCAGCTTAGTTCTTGTGGTCTGGAGACAGCCTGATGTATTGGCTAATACGTGGTTTGATAATAATTTAAACTGCAGTGCTGTATAGTGAACTGCAGCATCTCAGGACCTGCATGCAGTAGTTTTTGTTAAATCTGATGGAAAAAAAACCAAGAACCTGTGAGCGAAAGAGCTGGGATGGTACACTCATAAATCACTTTAGGGTAAATATTCAGAATTTGCCTTGAGATGACCATAGTTAGCATGATAGGGAAGTCTAACATGGAGATGGACTTGTGAGGACAAAAGCTGCTTGATGCTTATAATTTTAAGTGTTTATATGCAAATGCATATACATGCTATCCAGCCTTCTAGTAGGTGGTTTTTTGGTAACTGTCATCACTATCTTCTCTTTTTATCCTTTGTTAAAAGAAAGCAAACCCACAAGCATAAGCTTTTTTAGTACAATGTTTGAAGATTTGTTTGGCTATAAAAAGCAATTTCAGCAGCATTTGTTCTGTTGCATTGTTCTTGCCAGCTTTTGAAGAGGAGATATTTAACAGTCGGATATTAAAGTACCTGACTAGAAAACAAGGTCATGTCATGTTTGAAGCCAGTCACCTGTGTAAATTAGTGTTACCTAAAATTGGTTAGACTTAGAATCAGATATATTCTTGCATTTTGAGTTTCTTCTTTTTCGTTTCTCTTTTTCTGTTTCTAGAGCTCTTTGTCATTTGCATAAGGTGATTATCCTAATCTCAGACAATGCTTGCCTACCCTAAAACTTAGTTTACTCTAAAACTGAACATAACATTTAATTTGTGCATGAGCACTGACATAGTTTAAGATCTTCACCAGAAGTGCCATGTCCCTACTTTCCCATCTCATCGTGACTCTGTATAACCTGTGCCGAAGCCATGTGCTTTCTTTTATCTTGTTATGTCTCTTCCTTTACCAGGGGCTCTTCCTTCTCTTTGCAGATTAGTGGATACCTCAATCTGCTGGCCAACACCATTGATAACTTCACACATGGCCTGGCAGTAGCAGCCAGCTTCCTGGTTAGCAGAAAGGTAAGGTTTCTGTCACCAGTTGTGTACTGAACTGGAGAGGCCTGTTCTCAAGTGTGATGCAATATGAAAAAAAAAAACCAACCCAAATGTGTGAGGAGTTCCCTCCTATTTTCTGGAAGTTTCTCAGAAAATGGAGACTACAGTAAAAAGCAACCCTGTCCTGACCCTCTGATGCAGAGCTTCTTCAAACTTGGGACATGTTAGTCATTTGTACTGGCATTAGGGGAAGGGTTAGCTCATCTGCCCTTTTGTTGAATAGTTAGTTCTGAACTCTGAGTAACAAGTCTTAACGTGGAGACAGGGGCCTCAACATCCTGATGAAAGTCTCATCTCTCAGATCTGAGGGACTGTTTCCTAATCACCTTCTCTCCTCTGCTACAGGTTGGGTTCCTAACCACAATGGCCATTCTCCTGCACGAAATCCCACATGAGGTGAGAGGGCTTTGTATCCTGACATCATGAGGGGAGTACAAGGGTGCTTCCTCTACTAAGAGGAGGGCTGGGTCTCATTTTCTTGTTCCTTTGAAAACTGCTCCTTCTGGGAGACTGGCAACATAGAAAACTAGGAACAGTCTTGAAGCACTGGTCTTGTTACAGATGACTGAGAATGTGCATGTTCATATTCATTAACTGTCAGCTCTTGGTTTTCTTAGGTTGGAGACTTTGCAATCCTACTTCGGGCTGGCTTTGACCGCTGGAGTGCAGCCAAGATGCAGCTTTCCACAGCTCTGGGAGGGATTCTAGGAGCCTGCTTTGCAATATGTGCGCAGTCACCAAAAGGAGCAGGTAAGGCTCCCTGGAATCTCTGTAGGAATAGGAGTCGGGGAGACCTTATCGTCCCCATGTGTGTATCTTATTTCTCTTCTCTGTTCTTTCCCATGGCTTGGTCTCAGTAATAACAAAAACTGTCTGTGTTTGTGCAGGGGAAACAGTAGCCTGGATCCTCCCTTTCACTTCTGGAGGATTTCTGTATATTGCCTTGGTAAATGTTGTGCCTGATCTCCTGGAGGAAAAGAATCCTTGGTAAGTGCTCCCTTCTGTTCTGCTGCAGTGATTCTTGCTGCCAGGAAGCAGGGATCTGACACTTCCTCATGACTATTCTGGGAGCACATGAATGACAGCTTTCCAAATCCCATGGGCAAGGCTGGAATCCAGATAGACTGCTGTGCTAGCTGTTGTGTTTATGGAACTACAAAGACCCTATAAAACACGAGAACCTTCAGCTGGGTCAGTGCCAAAGATTGCCCTAGTGCAGTATGTAGCATGACCAGCTAGAGCAGGTTGCTCAGAAACATGGCCAGTAAGGTGACCTGTTCCCCAGTCTGTCTTGTCAGCTTCTGGCATGTACTGGTTTAGGGACTGTCTGAACCAGGGCTCCATAGAGGTGTGTGTGTTTGATAACCACACGTGAACCTATCTTTCACATGCTTCTCTCATCCCTTTTTGACCCTATCCATTACTTTGGACTTCTGCAATCTCCCTTTGGCAGCAAGCTTGCATAGTTTGACTGCACTGTGTTAAATGATGCTTCTTTATTTGTTTTTTAGCCTCTTGCTTATTGATTTTGATTAGATGTTGCTGTGTGAGTAGAAAATAATAATTTTCTTCTTTTTATCGTTCAGCATTTCATAGTCTGTTATTCTATCCCACCTCCGTTATCTCTCTTCTACGCTGGTATATATATTCTGGTGTATTTGGCCTGCCCTCATCTGTAATGTTCTGGTTTCTTGCAGTCTGATTAAGGCTGTAGCAGGTCCAAATCCAGCTGTACCACAGTAAAGCCCTCTCAGATCTGCTGGCAGCGCTGCCCCTGAATGTTCCCTCCTATTTCAGTTGTAATGAGACAAGTAACTTCAGTAGTTTAAATAAGAGGCCTTGACTCACCTAGTTCGTTTTGACTGAAGCAGTTAAGGAAGTGCTCAAAAAAACAGCTCCACAGTTATATATGAGGAGGCAGGAACTTCTGGTGGAGAAATGTTAACAACCAGTTGGGAGCTTGCTTTTGGGTTGGTAACCTCTTGTGCTGGCAGAGCTGTTGGCAGAGTATGCAGAGGTGGTAGGTACATAGTCACTTCCATCCAGCAGAAACCTGAGATGGTGCTAAAAGGATGGCAAAAATCATCAGCTTTTTTTTTTATTTTTTGTAACTGTAGTTGTTAGCTGGATGAGGTCCCTAAAGTATCTGTGAACACGCTGCAGAAGTGCTGGTTCTCTTGTGAGAGAAAGGACAGGAAGCAGCTGCATGACTGAATTGGCTTAAATTGATTTTTTGGAGTGGAACAAATACTTGTCAGTTTATAGACAACTTCTTTGCTTGGGGTGCTAGAGAAGAGTCTTCTCAGCTGTGTCAGTGACTTCGTACAGCTGTTGTGTTCTCCTTGTGGTAGATTTGGAAGGGCAAAGAAGAAACCATTCGTGAGCCTCTACACTGCTGCCTATTGGGATTGGTCTATGGCTCCTCCTAATTTTGCCGTTTCTTTCCCAGGAACTCCCTGCAGCAAATTCTGCTCCTGTGTGCAGGCATTACAGTCATGGTGCTACTCTCGCTCACAACTGAGTGACCTCTGCGCAGACCTCATGATGCCTCCCAGAGCCACCACAGTGACTCTGAGCTGTTACAGAGCAATAAGGAACACTAAAGTTACTTCCTACATGTGTGCGTGCAGATCTGGCTGCTAATATGAGAAGCAGGTGAGAAAGAGGTCTGGGTGTGCAGGACTTCATTCCCTGGCTCTCCCATCCCTGTTCTGCTAAAATCCACACATCAGGGCTTCCGTGGTTTTTTTTGTTCCGTTTGGTTTGTTTTTTTTATGGAGCAAAAGATACAATGAGCAGAAATGAACTGAACAACTGCTCCACAGTGAATGGACAACGTTTCATTTGGTTCATTCTGATGGAACCACACCTTCCAAGCTCTTGTGTGAAAACAACAGAGGCGATTCCTGTAGCTGATGAAGAGGAAGGACTTTTCCTACCACTCTAAGGACTGGAGGCAGAACAGGGATGGCAAAGCAACAAGAAACTTAACAGCTTTAGCCAGAACTCCTGACCCATGAGAAGTTAACGGTGCTATGAGATAGAGGGGAAAGGACCCTTTCCAACTTGATCTCCAGCTTTTCATTGACATCACTTGTTCCTAAAGGTAGTATTAGCCTCAGCAGTCCACCTCTTTGGTCTGTTTTGTATTTGTTTATGTGAGTTGAAATCGAGCCAACAGGTTGAGGCACTTTAGGATAGATCACTACAATTAAATGGCTCAGCTTGAAGATTATTTGCCTCGGCCCTAACTGCTCCAATAGCCAGCACAGCCTAATTGTTTATCTGAAAAAAGGTCAGTAAATGTTTCTTCCATTGCCATACTACCAGCTTACATACATCTGGAAGGAAAGCCATGTAGCTGTTGCGACTGTGCTCCCTCTCCTCATACCCATTAGCTGAACATGGCTCTGTGCCTGCTCTCGAGACCTGACTCACCCACCATCTGCCCCACACCGCGTTTCAGAGCTTTCTTGAGGTGTAGCGTGTTAGCCCTGCCCGGCACACTACAGCAGCCCTAGACTGTCATGGCAGAGGTCATGGCAGTTTGGGCAATAGTTGAACACTACAGCCCGGTCAGCAGCTGATAACCCCTGATTAGCTTTTCCTCTCTTCAGTGTAGACTATTTAAGAGCATGCTATAACCAAAAATATAGACGATAGCCTGTTTCTGGGCTTCTTACCTCACAGTGGAGTTAGTCTGTTGGGAATGAATGGACAAGAAATCATAGTGACAGCTCTTAAAGGAAGGGGCACAGCAGCAAAGCATACTGGAGCGAGGGTGAAATGGGAAGGGTGAAACTGCTAGTGAAAAGATTTTAAAACATGGGTCTAGAAAAGCTGCGTACTAGGTAAAGAGAGAAAGGGATGTGAAAGGGTGACAAGTATGCTTTAAGGAGTCTTCTGTTGTGCGTTGCTTGAGATAAAATTTTTGGCAATTTGAGACCCATAAAAATAAATGACGTTTCTAGTGCTTTCCCACATCCCAGCTCATGGGCCAGACCAGGCCATCGTTCCACAGGGATGTTTTGTTGCCACAGAGACGTGCACAATTACTAGATCATCCCTTCTGCAGAGCTTATCCTCACTTTGCTTAAATCTGTTTAAAAACAGGTCTAACTGAACTAGTGGAATCATTGGACACAAAACAAGTGCCACAATGTGAATTGCACCAACTCAGCTGTGTCTTTAAACAGCTTTTGTAAATCAGTACAGATCTGCAGTCTGCACAGGGCCTTATCAAGAGGGCTCATCCCTTGAGAGGGCGATTTGGGTCAGAGCAACGAGGCAGGTATGCTGCCCACGGCGGAGGCATTTACTTCCCTAAGACATTCCTGAAATGTTGACACAGTTCTTTTTTTAAGACTGCTCCTGTCCTACTTTTCAGAGAGCGCTGGAGAGCTCATGCTTGCAGTTCGCTCTGCCCAGGAACTGCTGTCTAAAATTTTTTCAGCTCTCCTTACCCCAGTAAAGATCTCCTTAGATCAGTAACTAGTTTCACTGCAGCAATGAGGGAAGCTTAGTACAATTTTTTTTTTAATTCCTCTTTACAAAGTTTCCTTCTTTTGGCAACTACTCCCTCTATCATTCAGTTGTCACAAAGTCTGATGGTATCATCCGCTTCCTGCTTCCCTGGAAGGAGGATTAATCTGATTAGCCTGCAGGGACTCGGGGAGTATGCTAGCCCTCTAGTTCTAGCTTTGGGGGTTCCCCCCACAGCCCAGGGCCTGCAGCTAAGCGGACCCTGTAGTAGGGCTCTGGAGGAAGCAGATTTGCACAGAAAGATGTGCCTGCTGTTTCCCAAGATGTCTTTCTCAAAATAAGGCTGGCATTTAAGTTGGGGCATTGCCAGGTGAGTGCCCATGAGTTGGCGTTGTTGCATCAGCACTCAGCTTTGCCAAGACTGAAAACCACAGTCAGGATTTTGTGCTCAGCGTTCAGGAATGTGAAGTGGATGACACTGAAGAAAGAATTTCCGAGTTGTTTTTCTTGGCTGCTACCACAGGCCCGGACAGTCTGCGGTTCTTGGGAAGATACCCTGGTACGAGGTAGCACGGGGCTCGTGGGAGGGAGGGGCTCGTTAGTTTTCCACTACGTCAGCCTTGGGGCTGAGGATGGAGAGCCTTGGGAAGGGAGGGAGCATCACTCCACCACATTTGTCACTTTTGGAAATGCAGAGAGAATCGTATTTTCTATCTCTATTTTTTCAGCTGCTCTTATGCATTTTCCCCCTTCATCTGTATTGGTCTGCTCTGCATGGAGACAATAGAGATGAAATAAATGGTTTTCTATGTGGGTTTGTGTTGGGGTTTTTTTGTTGTTTTTTTTTCTTTTGTTGCTGAAGCTACTACTTTTCTTTGAATTACAAATTCAATTGAAATTTTATTTGAGCGGTATCTCTGGGTCAGTCTACAGAAGTCTGGGCTCTGTCTTACCCTCCTTTCTACTCCTCAGACTTTCACAATTGAAAGAAAAGGTTCTAATCCAGTTTCCCATTCCTGC